>NC_051126.1:5015229-5204976 GCF_014839805.1 Manduca sexta
TATGATGATTAATAAAATCTTTAACTCTTTTTTTATCCTGCTTAAAATTGAATCTATGTTTTGGAAATCATATTATATTATTCTCAGAATTCCTATTGTAAATGCAATTAAACATTTAGAGACATGTTTAAGTAATGACGATATTTAACATAAGCAATAAAATGTACTTATAGTCACAATTGATGACTAGAGATATTCTACTCACATAAAGCTTGCCAGGACAATAAACAATGTTGAAAATGAAACCTAAGAAGGCGTTAATGTAACCGTAACTTAATAAAAGCTAGACGGACATACTATTCGCCGCTTAATTGACAATGTCGGTGAGACGAAGAGGCAGTAAAAGGACACGAACAAATTAACAATAATATAAGACGATCTATACTATAATTTACAAGGTATGGTATATTTTGATGGTAGAAATACAATCGCTTTAACTGGTTTTGTTTGAAGATCATACCATCGCTACTATGTCGACTATTTTCTCATTCCACGTCAAAGATAACCATATTCGTTGTGATTTTTCTTTTGACGTCTTTTTCGACCTCGAATCACCGGTTTGATCCATTGTTTTGTAACTATCGTGTAATCAACGTGATAGAAAATTGAAAGTCACGCGTCACATGAAAAGATCATGTAATTTTAGATCAAAGAAATTCCTAATCCCAGTTAAATTATTGCCAGTTTATTGCGAATCCCGGCGATCGCAGTACTTCCTCCGAGGCGTATTAGGCACTATTCGTCTTTCAACTACTTCTCTGCGGAAAGACTACAATTTGTTGTAATAAAACTCGTTTCTTTCAGCATGGTGTCAGTTGATTAATTTTTTGTTTGTTGAAGTAAGAACTAGAATTTATTTAACAACAGTTAAAATTAAATTTATATGTATGTGTGTTGATAATAAACTGCTTTAAATAATAGAGTAAGCTGTCTAATTGCCAATCTTCTGTACTCAGCTCGTCCGAAATAGTTACATTTTTATTTTAGACTTAGATTTCTATTTGTTTAAGTTGGAATTTAAATACTGACTCACTCCCTGCATCTTTTTTAATTTTAGTGTTCAGATTCGTTGAAAACAGAACAATCAATGTCTTTCCGATTACGTGTTTGAATGCAGATTTGGATGACGTTGCACCGCTCGTGATGCTATCCTCAGTGCAAGATAAAATTAACCTTGTACATATAAGTCTTTAAAGAATCTTTTAAATATTAGTAACACCGATAATATTTTATAGTTTTTGTATAATTTATTTGAAAATAGACGTATAGATAATGCTGAAATAAAACAATAGAAAAATATTACAAGAAATCTTATTATTTTTCGCAAGATAATAAATTAGTCAACAAGTAGTCAAAATTTATGCAGTATAAGGTAACGCTTTACAAAGCATATTGTACGAAACACAATTCGTAAAGACAAAGGAATTAACGTCATTAATCATAATCATCGCTTCTGTAAACAACGTTATATTACTTGGAGTAATGAACTTCATTGGCTCCATAAGATTCAAACAAGAAAAAAGGAATTCAAAGATTCATTTTTGCTACTCGAATAATATGAATAATAATAAACCTGCATACCTAGATAGATATTCTCTATTAGGAATTTTCAAGGGTGTGTGAAGGCTACCAACCCGCACTAGGCCAGCGTGGTGAACTGAGGCCTATTCCGTCTCAGTCGTCGAGGAAGCCCGTGCCCAACAGTGGGAAAGTATATAATACAGGGCTGATATTATTATTATTTCAATATGAATTTAAGCGGATTTATTGATACGCCTAGAAGAAAACAGAAAGGAAGTAATATCTTGAAATCTGGTGATACTGTAGAAAGCTTACAATGACAATACATTTTTCCCTTTAACTGACTTAACAAATGCTTTTGTCAAGAAATCTACAAAGGAATACTACTTCATTACAGAGCTATTTATCTTGCTTTTAAATGAATAAATATTATACATATTAATGCATTGTATATTTTTACGAAAATACATTGTATTTAGTTCCTTATTAGTATTACGTTTGAATACATTTTGTTTGATAACCCATAAATTAGTAACTGGGTCATCATCGACGCCCACGAAATCCACATTATCAAGGAAATTTTGAGTACTTTCATTACCCTTTAAAGAAATGGAATATGAATATTAGCAAAAATTGGAAAGGTAAGTTTATTTACACGTCAGTTTTCCTTGAGACGATGGTACCACCACATGGTATTCAAAGCGATTCGTCATAGTGTTTGCAACTGATAGCTAGGTTTTGCCTTTTATTAATATTACGTTTACAGCGTTGTGATTCATTACTAACCAGCTGCGTTTTTACTGCGTCAAACCTATTATAACTTTAACCTATAAAGGGTAGACGGTGAACCGTAAGAAAAAATTATCGGTGATGCAATTCTAGAAATAGGTACAGCTGTTGTTTTATTATGATGCAAGCTAATGAAGTTATAAGGTTATTTAAAATCGCTTTGACAGGTCAGTGTATTGTAAAACTTGATTACAAAATTATAATATATAATAATAATAATAATATCAGCCCTGTATTATATACTTGCCCACTGCTGAGCACGGGCCTCCTCTACTACTGAGAGGGGTTAGGCCTTAGTCCACCACGCTGGCCTAGTGCGGATTGGTAGACTTCACACACCTTCGAAATTCCTATAGAGAACTTCTCAGATGTGCAGGTTTCCTCACGATGTTTTCCTTCACCGTTAAAGCGAACGATAAATTCACAAAGAATACACACATGATTTTTTAGAAAAGTCAGAGGTGTGTGCCCTTGGGATTTGAACCTGCGGACATTCGTCTCGGCAGTCCGTTCTACACCCAACTAGGCTATCGCCGCTTGTCAATTATAATAAGTTATCTATTAATGTAAATTTAATAGATTGATAATATTTTTATTAAGGATTACTTAGTTTATAAAAAGATGTCGGCAAAGATTTTTAAAACTGATTATAACGTGCTGTATTTATTTAAAATTATTTCAATAGCCTCAATGACTTCAATGGACTATTTGGAAAAACTTTCAATGAAACGGGGAACAATATCATTTTAAATATCGATTAAATAAAAATGTTAACTATTTTGTACTCATCTACTCATCTCATATTCTAAAGCATATTGCATGCAGAAGCTTTTCAGGCGTTCACTAGACGTGAAATAAAAATGCGGCGACCGGTTGAATTAAACCGGTAGCGTAACATATAGAAACGCAAAGAATAGCTCCCGGCTGAAGCTGACGGAGTAATATTTCAAAAAGACTGTCGCTTCTACACTAATAAGTATAGGTTCAACGGGTATTTCGTCAACGAATTTTCGGTTTACCGATTTGGTATGCGGCGGGCGTAGTATCTGTACTAATTCATAAAGCTGGAGTTTGTTTGTCTGTTTGTTTGAATGCGCTAATCTCAGAAACTACTAAAGCGATTGTGATTTTCTGTCACTAATAAGCTACATTACTCCTGAATGCTATTGGCTACTTTTTATCCCGAAAAAATATTTGCACGCGAGCCGCAGACAGTTGAAGATAAATCCAAAATAGGGGACTGGCCTGTGTTCGATTTTGTACATTATTCTATACGAAATGGTTGATCATACGAAAAAGAAACCCTCCTGCGAAAACTGCATTAAAATTGGTTAAAAAATGAGCCAGTAATTCATATTTCAAATATTACTATTTGCCGAAGTGGGCGCGAAGTAGGGATATCGCTTTATCTCTTTCTTTCGCACGCGTCGTAATGCCCGATAACGTCACACGTGGGTGTTGCGCCTCTTTTCTGTTTCTTGTTACTTACCCCTTCTACCGAAATTAAAAGACTTATAAGTTGTTGATTTTTTACCGGATTTAAATAATTTTTTCTGTGTTATAATTTATATAACGTAAATATTTGATAATAATAAAGAACAAAAATGAGTCCGGTCCCCTATTGACCTGTACGAAGCAAAATTGACAGAATGACGATACTGTTAGAAATGGGATATACTGCAGAGTAATAACGCCCTTAGAATTTATAAACGAGCAGAATTTATTTACTATTACCTGAGCTTTACACTACATCGTATGTATCACAGTTACACCATTTTTTGTTCTAGTTATTTTCCATCGCTATGGAAACTACAATGACATTTTCTATATCAGCCAGCTAAATTGATATAATACATATAAAACCTTCAACAGATACTAATTCAACTAATCAATTTATAAATAGATATAGATGCAACAAGCATTTCGTCAGCAAAAATTCTGCCTGTTGATATATCATGTGGTTCAATTGTCATATCAATGTTAAATATCAGCTTTATGCACCAAAAATTCAGAATCTAAAATTACTTATTTGACTAGTAATTTTTAAGCAAACGCTAGACATCATTCATTTGTACGAGAGACATCTTAATATTCCAGACGGCTAATCCATACAGAGTAAAACAGACGCTTCTCGTCTTGACCTTTGTGTAAAAAAATGTTTATCCCGTCCGGCCGTTACCATGATTCATGGCAGATTCGCCTAACGCCTAGCTTTCGTCGAAACAAAAATGTGCACTCGATAAATCAAGCATCATAACAATCGGTGCGGGAGTGAAGTAAATTGCGAACGGAGAAAAAACTCCGTTGACCTTGCGCCAACATACGCTCGGGTAGGGTTGCCACAATTCCAAACGTTTCCGGGAACGTAATCCGGCGGCGGTGCGGTGAAAATGAACCGACGAAATTACAGTTTCAAGCTATCGATTCGTCGTGCCGATATGCTATCGAACTTTTAATATGTCGCTTTTTATTGCGTGCATTCGTTTTGGTTTTTCGTATGTTTTTCGAATTGGGGACTTTTGTATATATGTATTAAGTACGCGTTTTCATTGATATTTTGGACATATCGGTATTATAAAAATCACACACAATGTAAACAATTATCGTATATTTCTGACTCAATAAACCGCTGCAGAATATGACATGAATGCAATACATGGTTAAACAGACAGATTAGTTATTAAAATAACTATTACTGCTTTCTTGCTGCATTTCACGTGGAAAGGCACGTATATTTTACGTTACATAATATTCATCTCATGAAATATTATTCTCAATTCAACAGTGAAATATTTGCAGAACAAAATCATTAAAACAGTGGTAACTCAGTTGAAACTGATGAATATGGTATTAATACAAAATTAATTAACAACCTTGAAAAATTAATTGTAGATTGTAAATAAATATTTATTAAAGTTTTATTAGGTGCCAACCCTAGTCCTCGCCGCTGAGTAACGTTGATTGTTTACACTGTAAGGTCTTACCGGAGATGAAAATTTAGTGGCTACTGATTTAAATAAGTCATGTTTCAAATTATATCGGGTAATAAACGGCGGGGGCTATTTAACTTTGGCGCTTTGAGTATAATAGAGGTATAGTTAACCATAAGAAGCTGAACAAGTTCAAAACTTAAAATGATCTATACACATTTGTGTTACCATTTAGTTAAAAGACAAAATTTACTTTACTTCACACAGTAAAAAAAGTTTTTTGAATAGAACTGAACGTGTATAGGCGAAATAAAACATTTATTTAGCTACTTTTTTGACTGTTTATACAAATAAAAACCTCTACGAACTTCGACTAGTTATTCGTATATCCGAGACCAATTTTAAATTATGACAATTTTATTATGACAATTTATATTCGCAACTTCAAAATAAATAGGTACTACATACTCTTCACATAAATGTATAGATACTAACCCCAGAGAAGATAAACAAAAAATAAAAGAAATCATCGGAAATTTACCAATATTATAATAAATGTTCATCGTTGTGATAGTTTATATTTTAACAATAACAGTTTTTTTCAAACATATACCTATTACTCTAGTATATTCTTAACAAATTTTAATCTTTTACAAAAATCCTATAAGGCCACTACCAAAACGTACAATTTATGTACAATAAATAGTCTATCCCGGAAACAAAATTTAGAAACCTGTTGTTTTGTTTGTATTTTTAATAAAAAGAAATAATCTATCTGTTCACAAATACGTCGTTGCGTTACTATGTGCTTGACAATCTGTCAAAAACACAATCATACATCATTTATATTTAGACATTCAAATTCAATACAATTGTTAAATACTTCAAAATACCCAAGGATCATATCATATACGAACCCTTTCTGTATAAGAATAAACTTTGCTATGTAACTTCTGTGTAAGAATAATCTTGAATCACCATTGTGTATACCAATAATACTGTCAAATCGTATGTAACTTCTGTATAAGAATACTCCTGAATCACCAGCTGGTAACTCATGACCCATGTACGAGTATAAACTACGCGTAACGTTAAAGACACGGCAAGAATGCGAATGATTCAGCCAGGAAACAATCCCTTGATCATTCGTCTACACTTTTCCGTCTGTCAACACCGTTTCGGTATCAAAAGTTCATTGCGGACAATCTCGGCTGTTCCCATTACGTCGTTGTGAATGATTGCGTTGAAATGCCATCTCGTAAAACAATTTATTGCTGCTATTAACTGACAATTCATTATTTCTAACGCTTGATTAAATAAAATTATCTTAATAAGAGGTATTTAGTTATTCTGGAGTTGGCCAATTAGCTATTCAGTTTTTGATTGTTTTACGTTTGTGCGAAATAATACCCTAAATAAATTTACATGTAAGAGTCTTGTTTGATCATATTAAGTTTTTACATTACTATATTTCTATAATATGAATTAAAATACAGCTAAACAACCTTTATAAGAATCTAAAGCTCTCTTCCCTGGTTGTAGTACGAATTCGTCGGCAAAATATACATTTTGAAATGCGGAGATATTATAAAATTGTAAGGAATTTACTTGCAACGTTTGAGGAAATAGTTATAATGTTTCTGACAATTATAATTATACAGAAACGACTAAAATTAACAGCAGGTAGTTAACATATGCATAAAAATATTACACGTATTTAAACATGTATGAAAAGGATTTTAAATGTAATATTTAGTTTGTATGTAGACCAGACATAGAAATAGCTACATTAAATATACTTGCAAAACTAAATAGCCGTTTAATTCTTATACATTATATTTATTACAGTAATAACCTATGTAATTCAATAGCAACCATTAAACATTTCTTTCTCCTGTACGACAAAATGCGTGCCAAAATTTCAACAGCAAAACGTACATTTAAAATTCTAAACAAATTACTTCGTGATGTGTTGGACAATTGCGTCGCCTCATTGGCCAGAAAAATGATTAATTGTCTGTGTAATGCATTTTCAAAATATAGCCCATGTTCTGTCATAACAGATCCATCCAAAATCTAGGTGTTAATTGGTACAAAAATAAACAATCCACAATGATATTGACAGTATTAGAAGAGCGAGCTATTGAATTTTGACGCATGTTTACATCCAATCTGTTTTGATATATCAAAGTTACATACATTTTCATAGAAATTTTCCTAAGTGTCCAAAATTTATAATTTATAATACAGATATCTTATGAGTCAATATATGTTTATCATTATAATATTTCAATTTCTTTTCCAAACATCTTCACAAATATTCCGAAGCAAGATGCATTGTATTCGTATTAAAACAATTTATGAATGCATTAAATCTATTTCTCCCCATAAATTAATCCGTTAGAGAGCATTTATATCGGAATATTTTATAGTAGTCCTGGCAACAGAATTCCCTTCAAGGTTAAAATAACAGAATATTCTACATTATTATGACAGTTATGCGTATAATGTGATCTTCAAACCATTACAAATAAAATATTATACAGGTCTAAGTATTTTTATCGTATCTGAAGGTGAAAATCTTTTTCATATCGATTTTTAAATATAAACAAGAAAGAAAACTGCTTTTAAAATAGGCAGAAACCGTCGATTCAATGATTTAAATGCACTCAGCGGTTTTAACTTTCTTTATGTATTTACACTACATCTATTAAAGTATTATCCAATAACGATAAAATGAAATAATTCATAAATTGTGAAGAATTTGTGGAAACGTCAAAACAAGCACTTTGTAATTGCAGATATATCTCCTATTGTTATAAGACCTATTTTTTGGAGGGAAACCGATTACGAGTAATTTGTAGTAGTATCTTTCCTTCTTGCAATATTTTAAATTCAACACAATACGCTGTCGTTGTCATAGTTTTGCGTATTACTTTTCTATTTTAACTTTCAGCGTATTCCAATGTTTGATGCAGCTGTTCGTGGAACTAACTAGATTCTTGTTTTACTTTTATTCAGTATACAGAAAATGGGAATACTGGAACTGTGCTCTGTATCACTGGATGTAATGAAAATTGCCTTTCACACATTTATTTTGATGACTACTATCTAGTCTTTATTTTTAAACAGTTAAATAAATTCATTCATTATTTTATTATTAGTGGGTTCACATGTTTTGTTTCCCTCATTTCTATTTCTGTGTTCCCTTGAGCGAACCACTTCATTGATACTACATGTTGAATTTACGTTTGTTTCGCGCTTCGGTATGCAGCGAGCGACTGCGTGTTTACGGTCTAACCATCCTGTATTTCTGTGATTACGTCCCAAATTTTCAATCGGATTTTTTTAAGTTCGACTATGATTTATGATATTTTAATGTCAATTGGATTACATCTATCTGATTCGGATATTACTAAATAAAAAACCTACTAAATTATTTTACATCAAATCATACTCCACTTAAAAAAATATATATATTAATTGAAATAATATACAGGCTCCAAAAAATAAAAGAATCGGTAATCGGTAGTAAATTCGAAAACAATATTGGTACGTTATAAAATGTGTTTACCTTGGTACGTTGGCATGCCTCATTAAATTTATAATCGACGTAAAACAAATTAAATTTAAATAATTTCATAATTTAGTTATCATTAAATAAAACAATGGTTATAATAGTCATGTAATCATTACGGAAAGAAATATTCAATCAAATAGTATTATGTATTTCGAAATCCTTTGTTAACATAGATGTTCTAGTCAGAAATCTAATTATCCTAATGAATCAGTCATAATATAACACTTTTCATAAATGCTGAAACATATTTAGTGAGTATCAAAACGTTCCAACGTTCCATTACACGATCACTCCAGTCTTCAATAACTTTGAATTATTAATCGATCATACGCAAACACATATCGTGTACAACAAAGCGTATTTGATCAACGTACGACCATTATTCGATGTAATAGACAATTTCATAGCACCGAGAGGAGCCCACAAAAGACAGGCACGACCACAAGCGGTTGGATCGGTCCTCTCACATCGCGGAGTAAACACAGCTAACAATGGCCAGATGATGGACAGCGAAAATAGAACGTAAAGTAAACAATCGCCGACAAAGCGAGCGTTGCGAAGCCGAACAGTGAGATTAACCAACGCTGAGCAAGCTTTTGATATCCTGTAACGTCATGCGGGCCGCACGTGCGCTGATGCTCTGATAGCATGCACTCCACTAACGACATTTGTTGTATTTCTTTGCGCAAATAGTGCAGCGACGTCATAGTGACGTGCTTCTGGCGGATTATGATTGATGACGTCATTCCTCGTCACTGTTGTAATTGTGTACTTAACACATCCACGTCGTTAACGCCAGTTCATAAGTGTTGATGAGTGTTTGTTGAACAGCTAAGTAGCAATGTTATAGATGTATGTATAATGGAAGAGTACTTTTTAATAATGATATATCTGTAAAATTCAAGAATGGATAAATCCAAACGGAATTATAATCAAGCTTCCCTCCATCAATCTTCGTCTTTAAAGCAATTACACTGTAATTAGTACTTTTTATAAATAACCTTTTATTATTTATAAAATTAGTATGACCTTCGTTTCTGTAACTCAGTCACTATCCATTCCGAATCCCGATGAAGATATAACTAGCACTCGTGACATGAAACTGACGTGCTCAAACTTGCGTCACTTTGCAAATTGGCATAAATCCCCGCGCTTTTAGCTTCCCATTGAGCCGTCGCATATTAGTGAAATTGAATAGTAGATAAACCAGTTATGAACACAACTAAACGCACTCAGTAAAGTAGTCGGTATCGATCGGTAGCAACCATGATAATTCGTTCAAAGCCAACAGCTAAGTGGCATAGTTCATTTAAATTTTCAAACGGATCTGATTCATGAACTGAATTGAATCTTTGTGACTCAATCAATTGCAACCATATTTATCTTGATATAAAACATCTGTCCGTGTTGTGTTTAATCACGAGATTGGAAAAATGTTAATTGGCTCGTAACAATGTATTACATTAGAACAGTAAAATAAATAAAGCCAAATTTTTTATGGCATTCCTTACTTCATAAATAGCTGGAATGGTTACCTTGTATAGTTATGGAAAATGGTTTTATTCGTGGAACACCTCGTATGAAAACACGCTATGATAAATTGCAAGAATTTATTACATTTTAATGAAAAAAACTTTTCAAGTTTAACAATTTTAAATAACAAAATAAATTACAAAGTGTATTTTATAAAATAATCATAAAAACATATTTAATAAGGAAGATCAATTTGATGTTCATAGATCCTTTAAAAAATCATTTTGGAACTTAGGAACATTTTTTAATTAATGCATTTTACATCAAACAAACATCCTTCTTAATAGGCTGTCCGTCCATCACGCCAAAAAGGTCATGATTTAATATCAACACATTAAATACGAAGGTATTTTTATTGTTTCATGATAACCGAATAAAATAGAAACAAAGAAATAATTTCAAAAGTTATTCGTCTACCAAGGTCGACATGTTATTGGATTATATCGTAATTTGTATTTATAGCCTGCCCAAGTAAATAAAAACCTTCGTTTTGTCGTGATACAATAGCACTAATTTCTTTTAGGTACTGAAACCATTAACTTTAATCGAAATAAGCACAAGTGGCGCCCCCTCGGCAGGTATTTTTAATGGCCCCGGCAAAGAAACTCTTCTGCACCAGATGATAAGCGAAGTAGGGCCCAATAGGATGTCGACCAACGAGAGGTGATTACCCCTCGCCAGCTTGTTTTGAATGGATATACATATGATTCCGATGTATGTGGAATAATATAATTAAAATAGCGTCACGGATGCGTCTTTATAAATTGTTCGGTGTTTTTTGTTCTTCATGGCGAAAAGAAGCAAAAACCACTTCACCTACCAGTTTAATCACCAATAAACCATCGCACATGCATTTTATTTCCAAAACGGAACGGTTTAACCGTACAGAACGAAGCCACGTGCCTGTGGTATTGACAGCCGTGTGTTTACTAAGCCCAGTGCTTACGAGCTGAAATAGGTGCAATTAAAAGCATTCGCGTGACATCCGACCAATCGGATTCGGAAATCAACGCTAACTATTGTTTCGGACGTGTGTGTACACGACTTGTTTCCGTTTGATTTCACGTCGTATTTGTATAATCCAGCTGTTACATTAAACAGTGGAATATTTCGTGTTCGACACATGTGTTGCATTTGTTGCAAAAATAGGGGCAGAAAGAAAATATTCTTATTTTTGTCCTGTAAAGAAAAAATTAAAAGAATAATGTAACAGTAATTTTTTTATTACAACACATTAAATATAATTAAAAATTGTATTCTTAAACAAAATTTGTTTACTGTTTGAAGATAAAATTGAATAGACTTTAATTAAAATTTATTAATTATAACAATTTTATGACAAAGCTCGTTCTTTGAAGGGTATTGAACATTTTGAAGTTTCCTAACTTTTATAATTTATTATTAAAGACGGCAACGGTGGATTTCTCAAGGACTCAATCTATTATTTTGCTTGTAAAATACTTTATAGTTTAGCGAGAAATGTAATAAATTGATTAAGCACCTTCTGCTAAATATCATTAGGAATAATTTCATATGCATTTTATGAAAGGCCTACTAATATTTTTTGTGATTTTCCGCTAATAATTTGTTTTGCTAATAATTTTCCGCGTGTAATTTGCAAGCTACTCATCGCTCTATAAGTTATAAGCTATCAAAGTGACTATACAGTTTACATTATTAAATTATACAGAGTGATTTTGACAATGTATTACTAAATCAAGAAACATACTTATCGACTTGAAAATAACACTTACAATAAGTTACTCGTACTGTATATGTAAACTAAAAAAATTAAAGTTGCAACGAAATAAATATCAATAGAGTCATTTTAATTTTAAATGCAGTCATGCCACTATTACTACTTTAAAAATTCGTTGCAGCGGCAACATCATACTTTCAGTCAGAAAAATGTTCACGCACACGCCGTATTCACGCTAAACTGCAACTATTGGGAATAATATTATATTTTTTTCATAGTGGTACGACAAAGGGACCCTACCACAGCCGATGGTAGGTGGTAAGGGCCCAATAGAATGTAGACGAGAGATTATGGCGTGTTGTAACTCGATATACACAGGCTGCGTTATAAATTTATTTATTTTTGGCACAATATTAGCAGAGGTAAGACGAGTGTTTGTTTTCATTTCTTAACACAATAATAAAATAACCCTGTATAGCTAGACTAGGTATTTACAATTAAAAGTAGACTATTTCAAAATGCTCGGTTTACTAAAAACACCATTGACTAAATCACGCAAAAACACGTTTAACCCTTAATAGAAATCACTTTACCCAAGGTCCATAATCGTTCAATAAAGCAATTAACCTATGCAGCATTGACTCCCTTGTCGCCTTTGATGATCACTTCACCTCAACGTCACTTAACTAATGAAACACAGGTGACGTCACAACTCTGGCTTCACTAAGGTATTTTTGTGTGTTACTGGATCTGAACTGAATCAAGCTCTCTGCCGCCTCTAAAAATAGAAGAACAATAGTCGCATTTCTAGACTCCCACACGGTACGGCTGTGTGAAAAAAATATCTAGATTCTATTGACTATTTCATGCGCGACTTGTAAGATATGATAATGTAAGATCCATATGAAAACACTCACTAGTGGTAGGTTTCTCATATGTGAACTTCCGCCTGGCTAGGTACCACCACAATGTCTATTTCTGCCGTCTAGAAGCAGTGTGTAGTCACTGTTGTGTTCCGGTTTGAACAACATTGTAGTCTGTGTAACTACTGGACATAATAAGACTTACCATGTCATGTCACAGGACGGGAGCGCAGTGGAATACCAAACAATACTTTGTAATTAAAGCTGTTGGATGGTGATTTTACTGTTTATGGGCGGTTGTATCGCTTACCATCAGGCGAACGTTAAACTCGTCTCGTCATTTAAAACAATAACAAAAAATCCTTGTAAGATATAATTATTATCTTCATTTGTCTTTCTATTACTGCCCGCGACCAGCAGACTAGACGAACCATTGAAGTTTACATATATTACATTTTCCAATAATATAAATAATGGTTATTATTTCACTAATTTTAAACAACTTTTATTTTTATTTGTAAAGACGGACACCGTCTTTATATTTCAAATTAAAAAATATTTAAAGAAGAATATTTAAAAGTACAAGACAGAGGGCAGATTAAAGCTAAAGAAACCACTACCTGTTGCAAATAATTATCTCCAACCAAGAACTATAGTAAAAATAAAAAACGTAATACTAAAGGATAAAATATAGACTTTGAAGAATAAATCAAACAGTTTCCTGGTCGGAATGACAAGACCTAGAGGAACTGATCATTATAATGGACGGTATGCTAACGTTGTAAAGCCCAAGCAATCCATCACGTTATGTCCACCGTGGCACGTGACTAGAGTGACCACTAATGGATTGTGGTCGGTGCCACTATTCTAACTTGTCTGCTTTAGAATAAATGATGTAGATGAAACAATGAATTTGGGACGCTCTGCGTTCGCGCGAGGTGCATTGTTTTTAGATTTAGATTGATTGTTTAAATTGATATATTGAATATTGGTATTTTTAAACTAATATTCGAACAATGGTGAATTTGATACTGAAAGTGTGATATTTCGAAATGTAGAAGAATAATTAAATCAATGACATTTTAAAAGTAATAAATGACACTATAATTATATCTTGAAAATATCTGCTATTTATCTAGTGATTTAGTTTTATACATTATTCTAAAAATATATTTAATGATGTTAAAGTAATTTAATATAATATGTAAAAAAACATTTATTTAGAATTTTCTAAATCGATTAAAAATTCTATACCATTTCTATCTCTAATCGTATTGCAATTCCATAGGATTGAAATAAAAATCGCTCTTTTTCAATTTACCGATGCAATACAAATCAAGACGGCTACATACAGTTGTTACTACCCAACCGATGTGTCTGGAAACGCGGCAGACGTCCGAACAGAAATAACGCTAACCTATTGTGCCGCACATACATACATCACACATCGGTTAATGTACGTATTCCAATAAGAATAGGGCTGAAACTGGCAGGAGAAAATGAAAAAAAAAAAAAACAAAATGAGATAAAAATATTTTAGTGCTAGGATTAACGAAGAGCTGAAACTGGAAGTAATTATGATTTCGGTAAAGGTTTGGAGATTTTAACATATTAAACTGCGAGAAAAGTAAATACAATTAGTTTAAAAACCTGTTAAGCCAATGACGAATATTTATTATATTGGGTTTTGATCTTAATATCCAAATTGAGTGTATGTCCATAAATTACACCAAAATATAAGGATAACAAACACCAAATACAGTTGACAATTAGGGACTGTTTCACAAGTTGTATTAGCGGCGATAGCCTAGTTGGGTGTGGAACGGACTGCCGAGACGAATGTCTGCAGGTTCAAATCCCAAGGGCACACACCTCTGACTTTTCTAAAATCATGTGTGTATTCTTTGTGAATTTATCGTTCGCTTTAATGGTGAAGGAAAACATCGTGAGGAAACCTGCACATCTGAGAAGTTCTCTATAGGAATTTCGAAGGTGTGTGAAGTCTACCAATCCGCACTAGGCCAGCGTGGTGGACTAAGGCCTAATCCCTCTCAGTAGTAGAGGAGGCCCGTGCTCAGCAGTGGGCAAGTATATAATACAGGGCTGATATTATTATTATTATTATCACAAGTTGTAAGTTAATTTTATTTGACAGTTATCGTATTAAACAACTAATGTAAATAGTATATACTCATTTTATTACCATTTATTTCGAAGCATAGATAAGAGTGTGACTTTTGTATTTGGTCGACATTAGTGTGACTAGTAATATTCACTCAGAAATCATGAAAAAGGCCCTTATTGTCACTGGAATTAAAAAATATCACAAAAAAATTCAACCAAGAAACATTGTCTATTAACTCGATAACCCTAAGGCGTCTGCTTTGATCTGTTAGCACTTATATCGGCGCAGGTACAGATCATTCACGATATGCCTCGCGTTCAACCCGAACGAACTCAAACAAAAGATTTCGTCTCAAAAGAAAATGGAAAGAAAACTGTGTACCATCGGATACTTTTGCTCAACATCAAAAAATGATTTCTTTGTGAAACGAAGTTCGCTTTTTCACTGTCACAATTACTTTTGTGTTTTGTAGTGTCAGTTATGTTGATAATGACGGTAGAAGATTTTAATTGACTTTTCACATAACTTGCAGTCATTATTATTTTCATAGCAAATACCTTAAAAATGTAAATATATGGATACAAAATTTATTCAATATTAATCTTTGAATGCATATTAGCTATTAAAATGTATTATATTCATTTAGTTTCCATTTAGAGGACCCTTATAATATAGCGAATACAGTCCTTAAACACTTTCTTATAAGTATACTCAAACAACGTCGTAACACTGCCAACAAAACCTATAAAAATAACACCAAAACAAAGAAAATCAATTGAATTACAAATAGCCACGTCCCAGCTCTCCATGCAACGAATTTTGAGCAGCCAATACGCCTTATAGGCACTAAAGCATTCCTGTGAACCAACGCCACTTCAGCACAAACTACCTTATATAAAGTTTTGTAACAGATATTGTTCAATATTTTCTATACATGTCCAATTTTATAAAAAGAACGTATGGTAATAAATGCAGTTTCAAAAAACGTATTAAGAACAAACTAGGAAGGCAGATTAAATATAAGGTTGATATTTTAGGTCAGATGTATATTGTTTTAAATATGAGACTGTACCATTAAGCTAAAATAATAAACATGTTTTTATAGAAATTTATATATACGTGTACGCTCTTTTGCATTTAGGATAGGTATATAATAATATTTAAAATACTTATTGTATAAACCTTAACAAATATTGTGAAATAAATTGTCGTAACAAATAAAAATAAACGTTGTGTTTGATCTCGGTTTAATTTTGTGAGTTCATTGTATTTTGTTATCTAATAAAATTTGGTCAGATATTCCGATTTATAAACGCTAATGCTTTTATACCAAGGGTGTTGACCGGTCATTGGACCGTCACACTAAAAGTTCATTCTTCCAATAAATTCGGATGTTTTCGCCACGTAAACTCGAATAAACTGGGCGCCAACATTTAATAAATTGTCTACAAAACACTCTCAAGTTGCCAGTCAAAATAATAAATAGTTGAAAACTTTTTTCTATCTCGCTAACAATATATCCAATAAAACCGATACGTGACGGCGCTACCCGGAGACCGGTACGGAACTTCCAAATAAATTCAAAGAAACAATACGCCACGACACTGAATAAAATATAAAAATTTCACTTCACCCCGGCTTATGGAAACATGCTTTACTTGATTTATGGATTCGACGTGTTGCCGCGTGACGAGCTTCGGATGGAGTTGTTGGTTCATTCCAATGATTAATATAGCACCGTACTGTTCGCATGACGAGTGACACTCTTTGATGTTTTCACTGCGGAACATGTAAAGTTTTATGGATGGGCCTGCAATTAGTTTTGTTGATCGCTTCGTCTTGTATGTGAGCCGTGAAATAACATGTGCATGCACTAATAATGTTCAGCTAGAACTCTCTCCATTTAACTAATAAGCTTTTAAGATAATCCGTGCAGATTAGAACAATATTGCTTCTAATCACTTAGGTTTACAATTACTAATAAAGCAAGGTTCTTGATTAAATCTTTTAATATCAAAGAAGCTATTGGATTTCGTAATCCGTATAAAGGGTAGAGGTAAATCCATTTCGATATTGTTGATCCAAAAATAAAGTAAAAGCATATTCGTATCTTTATTAGATTTATAGAACCATTATTAGTTCTATACATTGTATTGAACGATGAATATTTAATTTCAATAACTTATTCTGGAGTTTGGACGATCGCCGATTTAAATGGACTAGCTCCTTTAAATTTCGCTTCTTAAATAACTTTCAAATTACGAAAAGAAGCGAAGCTATTCATTGCACATCGTACATCAAAAATATACTTAAAACTTCAGCCATATTCAATGTGGTCCACATTCTATTTTGAGGATTTCATTACCGTAATTCGTGATATATTCATTGAGCCAGTTGCGAGTGTTATCGTGCGTACCTTTATGACCATAATTCCGAGCATCGTGAGCCGCTTTTCCCCCATAAACCGGAGAAGTGGGCCAGCCGCGTTAATTGTCGTACCTTCGTTGCGTTTGCCAAAAGTACTTGGTTTAACTGGATCAGTCATCGTCATACATAAACTGTTAAATTTTAGTTTTTTAAATATTCTTTATATTAGCCGGCGCTAAGACGTCATTCGGATCGTTAAAATATATTTGTTCTTTTGATTTGTTATATCAAAGAATGTTTATTGCGAACGGTTTCCTTATATCTGTGATACGTCAAAACTTGCTTGCATGTGCATTTATTGGAATGTAACACGTGACCATTTTGTAAAAACAAGAAAAATATAGTCAAATGCTGATACCACGGTAGCGTAGTATTACAGTGCGACTACAGGGCTGAGTTGGGTTCGATCGCCGGTCGGGTAGTGGATATTGGATATATTGGATACATATACATATTGGATTTTTCTAGTCAATATCAGCCCGAAGTCTAAACTTGACGCCCGATATGGTGGTACGCTCACCCCCTATTACATCATGGGATGGAATACAAACCGGGAAAAGTGAATGCACCAGTTGCGCCTCTGACTACCACTTCGGGGATAGAAAGCGTGTATGTGTGTGCTAATATTCCAATCAGACTGTATCAAGATCAATAATATATTTGAATCTTAAACCGTGAAATAAATAGATCCATAAAAGACTTAAAAATATAGCATTCATATAGTTTAATATCAATGTTAATAATGATTCTAGAAAGACTTAGTGAATGCGATATCTAAAACATTACGCGTAAGAATCTGCATACACATAAGAGGTTAACAATGCAACATAACAAAGAAAAATGGAACAAAGAAAACCGTTTCCTGAACGTAGAAAAATGTAATGGAGCAATACTAGCGGTGACAATCGATTTGCCGGACAAATGGTGAGACCATTGCCTTCGGCTTGCGACCGCGGCGGACTATTTATTTTTGTATCCGAGACACGTAAGAGCGTATACTATTCTCCGCAATATTGAACCGCTACTATGGATTTTGAGTTGGGATTGAGAGTCTAGATGATATTGGTACGGAAGATTTTTTTTAAATAGGTAAAAATTTGCGTATTCCTTACCGATAACTTTGCATACTTTTGGATTATTTTCTTTTTATCGAAGTACCAAGTTGATAAAAACCAGATGTCAGCTTTATGTTGTTATTAAAATTCAACTCGAGTAAGTTAAGGCAAAAGACAAAAAGAGACTTAAATCTGAATAAAACAATATATTCAAATCTGGATAATAAAATATAATACAAAACATAAAAGCAATATTTTATAAAAATAAATATTTACTTCGAACACATTGTTCGTGTTCGAATATTTGATCTCAGACTGGCACAATGCGTACAAAAAATTCTATATAAAATTAACATTTCTCAAATCCCGAGATAAAAGTTTGTCGAATGTTACATTGGGAAGGATATTAAGGCTTTGTAAAACGGCAACAAACTTTTGAACCGTAGGCGGCGCCGGGCTTCGGGGATTACGATCGATAACTTCTAAAAATAATGTGAAAATATTGATTTGAGAAATATTCCGTCGGTCGTTTTTATAAAAAAGTGTAAGGTCGATTAAGCAAAGTTTAAAAATATTTAATTCATTTTATTATAAAACGGGAATAATACATATTACTAGCTTCGACCTGTGGTTCCGTAAGCGTGAAAAAGTTTTTGCAGGGCCCTTATTCTGTATGATAGTGTAAACGCGTAACGCGGCCGTGTCATGTTATCTTCGAGAAATATGCGTGGAATGGTATTCTGTAAGCCAAATTTCTATAGTCCTAAACATGATGCGTTGTGTTACGTGCTTGTTACGCACTGTCAAAATAACGTGCGGGATAGAGAATAAGGCCCCAGGATAGAGAATAAGGCCCCTGGATAAATATTTTCCCGAGATATAAAGGAGCCTGTAGCACTCAGGAATAATTTAGGTAGCTTCCTGTTATTGGAAAAAAAATCAAAATCGCTTTAATAGTTCTTAACATCAGCACGTTCAAACAAACAAACGAACTCTTTAGCTTTATATATTAGTATAGATAAATCTCATTATTTTTGTATTTCTTATACAACTTTCCAATTAGACACAAAACTTGAATGTGAATGGTATACAGAAAAATTCCAGTGGTGGATAAAAATATTATACTACTTTTTATCCCCGAAAATAATGGGTATTTCATTTCGGGGAAGGACTATCAACGGGCGGAACCGCGATCAAAAACTAGTTTGATACAAACAAAAGTAGGAATATTCTTTTGCATTTTGATATTTAGGGCCATTTCACGACTTTCAACCGGAATGGACGTTGTTTGGTGAGAAATGACTCTCGTTTTGTATCTTTACATTTTTCTGACAGTACCAATTTTATTTCTTACAATTGTTCGTACCTTTCTAAAGACAGCTTTATAGCGAATTGCAAACGATTTAAGACCTAATATTTCAGTTGGCATATGTATCGTAAGTTGAGAATTCTTTGAAGTGTTAGAGGGACGTAAATGGACCGTAATAATAATTATAGATAGATAGAAAAATAGATAGATTATAAATGGCCTTCCAAAGTTTCGAAAACCGAGGTTTTGATATAAGTACAGGGTCTTATACGATGGACTATCATACTAAAACAGATCAACAAAGGACCTCGATGTGCATCGATTCAACGCCCATATATGTCGCCCGAAATTCCGTAGTTTAAGTTATTTACATTTATTATGTTATTTATAAAAGTCATTGCTCAACACATATCTGTCCGATTAGGCTATAAAAATCACCGAAAGTATTTTTCTGTACAATTTATATTATTTTAGTCCGCATCCTAAAACACAAACAGCTAAACAAAATTTTGAAACACACTATTAGCTTTCTTATGAAGCTATTAATCTTCAGCGCTTTATAACATATTGTCGACATAAAAAGGAGGGTTTCAGTAATCTATTAACAAAAATATCTTTAAATATGTAAATGTTCAATTTACAACGTAACTAACAAGATACAAATAGACTATAAGTTCCCCGATGTAGGGCAATAGACTACTATATAATCTAGGTTTTTAGATACAACACACTAGTCAAAATGCTTTGTATAATTGTTAACGCTAAGAGAAACAGAGCAGTATACAAATTTTTTTTTTACATAACTGATATAAATACCTTTAAAAGAGTGCCTGAAAATGAGATATGCATAAAATATAAGTGATATATGAAGAAACGTGTAGAGTTTCGTTATAGCCATACGTTTTATTGGGTGGCCGATTTCGTGCCCGTGTTTTACGTTTTCTCGGGATGAAAGCGAAAAATATTAAGGCAATTTTATAAACAGATTGCATTCGTAAACTTTACGATGTTCGAAACACGAAATTATGGTACTGGAGTTGATTTTGCCGTTTAAACATCTTGGGCGATAAGCATATTTGTTTATTTTGTTGGCCAAGTAGGCAAATAATCTAACGGTCCGCCTGGTTGTATACGGCACCCATCACTTATGCAATGCCAGTGGCACAGCCAAGCCGTTGTCTACCGGAAAGTGAGCACTCTGAATAAGCCTCGTCTAAATAACGACAGGTCATAGCCCTGGAGGACCACCGATGCAGGGAGTTCATTTCATCGATATGGCTACGTTTTTGACGGCGTAAGATAATCCCAAGTTTAACAACTTTCGCATTTAGGGATTCTAGGGTGTCAGGAACGTAGAGGGCTGGCGAGGGAACTGATTCTGTATCAGTTAAAAAGAATGAGGGTAGTTAAAATTGAATATATAGTATGTAAGAGCAATAACTCAAACTTTCAAAACGATTCACGCATCAGTCAAAAATATTAGACGTTGTATAATAACCTCCTTCAAACCAAAATACAATGGCGCAAACTTGTTGCTTCTTCTTCATCGTCTTCTTGTAGTGCCTCTCCGACTAGTGAAGATTGGCAGTCAACTGAACTTGTTGCTTAACGGCAAAAATAATCAAAAAAGCTACCACATTTTTCAACTAAACTTTAATAAAACGGGCACCAACATTTTAGAACAAATTCTACGCGATGTAAACCTAATCTCTAAAACGACATGATTAAAGATCCATTATAGAAAACCGTCGCACCACAAACAGCACTACTTCTAACAGATCGCGATATAAACCGTTTAATAAGCTCTCGACATCGTTTTAATGAAGACGGAGCGGTAAAGTTATCCCGGTTTCTGAGTACGTATAAAATTAATGTTGTACAATTCGGCATTAACGATGGCGACTTAATTGCTTGTAATTTTTGTTTGTATTTCATCTTGGCAGTGTACACTGGACTTAACGGTAAGAGAGTAGTTTAAATAAGAGCTAATTAATCAAAATCGAAGATCGTATTTATCCATCGTACATCAGTTATCAATTGAATTCCATTCTCGAAACGATTCACTTATTTGTCAATTATTTATTCTTAGATACAGCATTGTAATTATTACATTAGGTCACGGCGATCACTGCAATAGGCTCCAAGCTCATATCGTAGTAGATAAAATAAGAATTAACAATACATAATTTGTTATTTTTTTTAGATTCTTAAATATATGAGTTTCTCAGAAAAATTGGTTGATACTTTGCATCCAAAATAATTCCGAATTTTGTGCAACTATTTTCCCCCTCATTCTTTTAAACAAACCTGTCTAGAGACGCAGGTGCAATCGCTACTTCTCTAACTACCTCTTTTAAAAATACTGTACGGGTTAAAATTTAGCAAACTTACAATTTAACTGCCATATGCATGATTTTTGTATCCAAAATCTTTGTAGCAAGAGTGAACTGCTTTCAACTCCAGCTCCGAAATTTTCATTTTCATTTTCCTTAAGATGTTGTTTGGGCTCGGAGATGGTATTTAGTCTGGAAGGCGTTTTAATGAGTCGGCCTCGTGTTCCGTAATAAATTCTTGGCCGTTTAGTCATTGATAATAATTTAAAATTAGTACTGTAGTAACATGTTTGAGACACATTCTTACACGTGTAGGTAATGAAAAATATTTTTAACCTCCGGCGGATAGAGGGGTGTTATAAAAACCCCTTAAGGGAGGATGGAAATGCTTCTTTAGCGGTCACCTGACGACGTTTGTGACAAAATATTACTAGGTATTTATACCTATACTTGAATTTATAATTTTTATATGTTAGAGGATTTTTGTGTAAGGGTATTTAACTTTTTGGATATAATTGGAATACATAAAAGATATTATTAATTCATAATAATAATATATTTTTATTGTTTTAACAAGAATATGCAACTAATATAAATAAACAAATGATCGTAATGTACTTAACGTCAATTATTATAAAAAGTGGCGGTAAGACTTAAATAAATGACAATACCAATGAATAGTTACACCACTAAAACTGCAAACTTATCGACTTAGATATGTATATCTTTACTTTTTATGATTGAACACTAATAGTGTACATTGTTACTATGTTATATCTAATGGACCAGCTAGGTCTCGCCTGTTTATTAGCCTAAGTTTTTCCTGTCTAATATATGGAACATACTAAAATAATTATATAAAGAGGAAGAAAAAAAAATTCTTTGCAAGTAGGTACTTAAAATAGTAGTGATAGCATAATTATGAAATGCTGTCAATTGCCTAATATGTCGAATTCAAGACTTATGAACCGAAATATGGGTATAGGCATTAGGACTCTGACTTCAGGCATAAAATGTGTCTAAAGATTTAATCAATAATATCTAGGACGATGCTCAGAAACCAAAAAAAATGGTAATAAATAATGTTGTTCAAATCTCCAAGTATTATAACGGATTGTGTGTGTCCATTAATAAAATAAAACGGTCTAATCGATTTATAGGCTGTCTTTACAATATTTATTAGCAAAATGGAGTTTTCTCGTTCCAACAAAATTATCCTGTCATGAGTTTATCCATAAATTTTGTTTTAATAAAATCTCATAAAATAAATATAAACTCTTTGTCATTAACTCTTAAAAGTTATTTTTATTTGTACGCTCAAATTATGTTTAGACTTTATAGACATTCATAGGATATTTTTCACCACGAAAATAGGTAAATTAAACATTTACTCACCTTTTATCCTCAACGGGGCAGGCAGTGGCGCAACTAGTGTGCCCGCTTTTTGTCGTGTGTATTTCGTCCTATAATGAGATTAGAGGCAAGCCTGTCGCTATATTGTGCACGAATTCCGGTACAAATCTATACTATTCTATACTTTCTATACTATTATATAAAGCTGAAGGGTTTGTTTGTTTGTTTGTTTGAACGCGCTAATCTCAGGAACTACCAGTCCAAAATGAAAAATTCTTTTTGCGTTGGATAGCCTTTTGTCCGTGGAGTGCTATAGGCTATATATCATCACGCTATGACCCAATAGGAGCGGAGCAGTAATGGCTAATCTCAGGAACTACCGGTCCAAACTGAAAAATTCTTTTTGCGTTGGATAGCCCTTTGTTCGTGAATTGCTATGGGCTATATATCATCACGCTATACCCAATAGGAGCGGAGCAGTAATGGCTAATCTCAGGAACTACCGATTCGAACTGAAAAATTATTTTTGTGTTGAATAGCCCTTTGTTTGCCCTTTGTTCGTGAAGTGCTATAGGCTATATACCATCACGCTATACCCAATAGGAGCGGAGCAGTAATGGCTAATCTCAGGAACTACCGATTCGAACTGAAAAATTATTTTTGTGTTGAATAGCCCTTTGTTTGTGGAGTGCCCTAAGTTATATATCATCACGCTATGATCAATAGGAGCGGAGCAGTAATGAAACATGTTGCAAATACGGGGACAATTTATTAGTTTTGAGAGCTTCCGTTGCGTGCGCTGCGTAAACGGTTAAAGTTATGCAACAATCATGTATGACGGGATTGTTCCTCTTAAAAAGTTCTAAAAAAATATATTATAAAACAAAGTCCCCCGCTGCATCCGTCTGCCTGAACGTCTTAAACTCAAAAACTACCCAACGTATTAAGATGAACTTTGGTATGGAGACAGTTTAAAACCCTGGGAAGAACATAGGCTCCAGGGAAACTACTACTTTTATAATGGAAAACTTTAGCCTGAAAAACTTTATAACGCGGGCGGAGCCGCGAGCAAAAAGCTAGTACTATTATATAAAGCTGAAGAGTTTGTTTGTTTGTTTGAACGCGCTAATCTCAGGAACTACCGGTCCAAACTGAAAAATTCTTTTTGCGTTGGATAGCTCTTTGTTCGTGGAGTGCTATAGGCTATATATCATCACGCTATACCCAATAGGAGCGGAGCAGTAATGGCTAATCTCAGGAACTACCGATTCGAACAGAAAAAACTTTTTGCGTTGGATAGCCCTTTATTCGTGGAGTGCTATACGCTATATATCATTACGCTATACCCAATAGGAGCGGAGCAGTCATGGCTAATCTCAGGAACTACCGGTCCAAACTGAAAAAATCTTTTTGCGTTGGATAGCCCTTTGTTCGTGGAGTGCTATAGGCTATATATCATCACGCTATAACCAATAGGAGTGGAGCAGTAATGGCTAATCTCAAGAACTACCGGTCCAAACTGAAAAATTCTTTTTGCGTTGGATAGCCCTTTGTTCGTGGAGTGCTATAGACTATATATCATCACGCTATACCCAATGGGAGCGAATCAGTAATGGCTAATCTCAGGAACTACCGATTCGAACTGAAAAAATCGTTTTGTGATGAATAGCCCTTTGTTTGTGGAGTGCTCTAAGTTATATATCATCACGCTATGACCAATAGGAACGGAGCAGTAATGAAACATGTTGCAAAACGGGAACAATTTATTAGTTTTGAGAGCTTCTGTTGCGTGCGCTGCGTAAACGGTTAAAGTTATGCAACAATCATGTATGACGGGATTGTTCCTCTTAAAAAGTTCTAAAAAATATATTATAAAACAATGTCCCCCGCTGTATCTGTCTGCCTGAACGTGTTAAACTCAAAAACTACCCAACGTATTAAGATGAAATTTGGTATGGAGACAGTGTTAGACCCTGGGAAGAACATAGGCTCCCGGGAAACTACTACTTTTATAACGTAAAACTTTAGCCTGAAAAACTTTATAACGCGGGCGGAGCCGCGGGCAAAAGCTAGTATTCAAATAAAATTTTATTCTATGAACTATATAAAAAGGTATAATAATAATATAAACCCTGTAGTATTTATTTATTTATTTATTTATTTATTTATCACAAATTAATGTAAGTTTACAGTACTGACACCAAAACACTTACATTTTCATTAACAAAAATTTCAAACATAAAATTTAACAAATATAAACTCTATAAAACAAAGGATATCATTATTTCTTAACTAAAATTAAATAATTATTAAAAACTTAATACCTATACATATACTATGTGCACTTATTATAAACTATCTAGGAACAGCTTAATTAAATTATATATATGGCGGGGTTTGTCATGAAAAAGGTCTAGATCTGCGTGTTGAGCGTGCATAGCGTTGAGTAGTGCGACGGCGCGGGCGGTAGGCGCCGCAGCACCGCGGTGCGTGCGCACTCCTCGTGGCGCCGCGAACATCCTTCTGCGCCGACGCGGACCATCCGCGCTCTCCGCTCCGACCAGAAATCGAGCCGGAATGCAAGCTAGACCCACTTGTTCTAACGTGGTCGGATTGTCCACCTTGTTTATAAGGAGATGGTAGTAATGGACTAAAAGTAACAGCTTCCGCCTGTACTCCAGCGTATTTAGCCCCACCATCCCCGTTATAAACATAGATGGGTACAGATATGGATAATACCCATACATTCGCTTGTACAAGTATCGAGCGAATTTTTTTTGAATTCGTTCGATTCCTAAACTATATATACTTTGGTATGGATCCCAGACCAATGCATTATATTCGAGTCTACTGCGCACATACGCTTTGTATAGCGTTAAAGCAACTCTACAACTATCAAACGTGGAACATACCCTTATTACAAACCCGAGAATTTTACTGGCACTTTCGCAGGTAGATATTATATGCTGCCTAAAGTCCAATCTTGAGTCCAGTAACAGTCCTAAATCTTTTATTTTATCTACCCGTTCTATCCTATTATCATTGATAGTATAGTTAAACGTAAGTGGTCGGCGCACGCGTGTAAATGTAATTACTTTACATTTTGATTCATTGAAATGTAGGAGATTTGCCTCACTCCATGCGACAATATCATTTATGTCATTTTGAATGGCTTTGCAATCATCAAGCCCACTTACAGCCGAATACAACTTTAAGTCATCCGCAAATAGTAAACAGCGAGAAGTGCTGACTGACGTCGGCAAATCGTTAATCATAATCAAAAATTGTGTCGGCCCCAGCGTACTGCCCTGGCTGACCCCTGATCTAGTATAGAAACTACCAGACTCGTACCCACTCAACCGCACGTATTGAGTTCGATTTCGCAAATAAGATGCGAAAAATTCCAATAATTTAGGTGTAAAACCCACTGAAGCCATTTTTGAAAGGAGAATATCATTATCAACGATATCGAATGCTTTTTTAAAATCAAAATAGGCGGTGTCCACTTGTCTCCCCGCGTCCATTTGTATTGTTACATAGTCAACAAAATTAATGTGAGTAGTGGCTGTCGAGCGACATGCTCTAAAGCCATGTTGCTCGTCGGCAATGTGGGTGACGATTTGCTGCCTTATGCTGTGATCCAAAATCGACTCAAACACTTTAGCAAAAACCGAAAGCACTGCTATTGGTCTGTACATAGTAACATGTTTACTCGGACTGCCCTTAGGTACTGGTGTTACTCTAGAAGTTTTCCACCTCAACGGATACCTCGCCATATCCAAAGATAGGTTGTACAGATACAATAGCGGCTCCGCCAGTACTGAGATACAATCCTTTACCAGAAAAGGTGGGATCTCATCTGGACCAGAGGCAGAATGTGGTTTAAGGCGAGCGACTGCCCGTCGTAATTCTGCCGAGGTTATGTTGTTGATAATAACCTGAGCGGAGTTGTTAACAGTATTTCTTTGTGCTGCATTATAATCTAATTTGGGTTCATCGGGATGAAAAACTGAACTAAAATAAGTGGCAAATGCATTTGCAGCATTCTGGCCTGTTACTGACCGGCCATCATATTCATATTCAGATATTATCTGTTTGGTGCTTCGCTTATCTTTAATATACTGCCAAAATGTTTTTGGATCATTTGCTATATTTCGTTCAACTGTTCTGATATATGAGTCATAAGCAGATTTTAACAAAAACTTTACATGGGTTCTATAGAACCTAAATAATTCCCTATTAAATTGTTTTCCTTCGGTCTTGTACTTCATGTGATGATAATATTTACGTTTGATATTATTTATAATTTCAGCAGTATACCATGATGGATATGTGAATTGACGTTTTCCTAAAGTGTGTTTTTTTAACGGCACGAATTTATTTATATTGTAATTTAGTCTAGTGTAAAAAATATCCAAGGCAAGATCAATGTCCGATTCATTATATAAGTCAGTCCAATCCATATCTGTTAGTGAAGCGTATAGTGTATACAAATCACCCCTGCGAAAGTTCCAATTTGGTGCAGATGCTGGATGGCGATGCGAGGTAGTTAGTAATGGCAGCGTTCTTACTGGTCCGCGCGGAAATTTTACAATAACAAACAGTGGAGGGTGATACTTGTCCGGCGGCACCAGTTCATCGTCACTGGCATATACGCGTACATGGTCATTCCGGAGCCCACTCAACACTAGATCTAATAGACCTCCATATTCGTTTAATATATTATTATACTGGTTGCAATGACAAAATTCTTTAAAATAATTGAATTGGATTTTTACATTTGTACTACATGAATTAAGGTTAAAATCGCCTAATATAATAAATTCTAGTGACGCATACTTACAAATAACATTTTCAATACAAGTTAAAACACTTAAATATTGTTCTTCATTATATCTAGGCGGCAAGTATACTACAACAACCAAAAATTTTATATTTTTCCATGTAATTATTGCAATGAGTAACTCTTTATCATCTGTTACCTCATAGAAGTCTGTGACCATGGACACCGAGTATGAATTCTTTACCGCCAATAGAACTCCACCCCAGCCAACGTCATCAGCTCTATCTTTTCTAAGCACAGTATATCCATCGGAGAAAAGTTCCCCATCACATATAGAACTAGTTAAAAACGTTTCGGTGAGGGCTATAATGTCTGCATCAATGATAGGTATGTTCTTATTAACCAACGCAGTTTTAGATCGTAGCCCCCTCACATTCTGATAATAGCATTTTATACTTTTAGTTGGATTTTTTCCCCTCTTGGCTCTTTTTCGAGCGAAAATTCTGCTTCCACAGCTTTACACATATACCTTCAGCCCAGTTTTCTGTAGACATAATATGTTGTGAGAATTTCGCAGGTACTTCCAGTTTGAATGATGCATAGTTTCCCCGGGCTTTTAACGCCTCTACAATATACGCATCACTTGGACATATACACTTTAAGTGGCTCAGCACTTCATTTTCTGAGGTACCTAATTTAACGTAATACAGATGGAGATAGATTGATCTGCTCGCTGCTTCCAAGGTGGTAGATCCAGGAACTGCCGTACCACGTAGAATGTTGGATGTTCGGTGTCGCATACGTTTGTGAGTGACTTGCTTCCACTCAGAAGTTTCAGTAGACGTGGCCATATTGTTTGTGCTATCCTGTGCGTTCGTTTCTTCAATCACAGACTTGTCTGGGCAGGATATCCTTGCCGAGTTCGAATTGGTAGCAACGCAAGAAGACACGTCCAATGAGGTTCCATTTTTCTTAGGTTTAGTTATTGTTTTAACTGGTTTTGTTGCTTGTCTTTCTCTATTATGTATCATGCCTATATCACTTTCTACATTTTTATAAAGATCTTGTTTGTTTAATCTACCTTGGAGCTGTATTATAGTATTTTTTAATGAGGAAATTTCATTATCTTTTTCTTTTAGTCTAAGCATATATTCATTTAGAATCTGTTGAAGCGAATCAGACACCGAAGTTAATTTATTTTCCATATCTGAGTTTTGTTTTTTGAGACCCGTTAGTTCTGTCTTCAATTGTGTTATTTCATGGAGAAGTGATGACTCGAAAGTGTTTTCTGGCTCGTGAGCAGTATATGACGATGCAGATTTCATACGGCTTCCGCGCGTTTTGTTAACATAGTCATTTGGGCTAAAATTGTCACACAATATGTTGTTATTACTTTGACTGGATGATTGGCTGCGCACGGGAGTGCTTGAATTATCCCTCTTGGGTCGAGTGCACGTACAAGCTGGACACAGCCATTTGCTCTTGAATGCCCGATCAAATTGTTTAAAGTTTGTGTCAGTTATTTTAAGACATTCTAAATCGTACAATTCGCTGCATACGGAACATTTCATGTATCTTAATGATTCAATTTTGTTACCGCATCCACTGCAATTCGTAGACATGGCTGTAAGTCAGCAAGGATCGTTATTATTACTCGTAGTTAATTTATTATTACGCGTACGCTGCTGTCCGGCACCGCCAATAGCTCGTTATGCGTGTTGTCCACTAGATGTCGCTAGTGGTTTAATTGGCAATTATTTGTGTAATAAAAGTTTTTGGTTTCGGTGTTATTCCCATAAAAAAACACTTAAAAACCACTTTACACTTACGTCAACAGAGTCTGTCTATAAAGTCAATGCCCTATGTTACTTAGAATGTCCGGAATACACAAATAAAATTTCGTATAGAAACCGTTGAGTATTTGAAAGTTCTGAGCACAAATTATGATATTTTCGTTAAATCGGCACAGTTCGTCAATGATAACGTTTGCACTATTAAATCACTCCACAAATAAATAATTAATCCAGATATGACAGTACAAAACACTCTATTTTAATTAATATTTCAAATAACTATCAGGAACGTTAACTAAGTTGTGTTTACTCAAACAGAACTGCCCCATTGCTTCGCACAGCCTTCCTATACAACTGAAAGGGATTAGACCTTAGTTCACTATGCTGGTCTAGTACGAATTGGCAGACTTCACTTACCGTATGCAGGTATCCTCACGATAATTTTCTTCACCATTGCAACAAGCGATAATTCACAAAGAATAAACACATAACCTTAGAAAAATCAGAGGTAAGTTCCTTTGGATTTGCGGACATTCGTCTCGGCAGTCCGTTCCACTCCCAACTAGGCTATCGTCACTTGCCGGTATACTTAGTTTTTATGGCGGGAAAGCAGTGATATCTAGCTAAGGAAGGACCTTAGTGGTCATGTTTGATCAGCAGTCCTATGACTCGGTGTTATATTTATCACCAGGCAAACAAGGTTTATCTATTCATACAAAAAAAAAACTTTAAAACAAAGCTCAATTTTATCTTTTTGTAAATAACTGAGTGTAGATAATTTTCACATGATATTGAAGGAAAAATTATGCTCAATGACTTTGATAAGTCATTATGTGTAATGGAATCAATTTGTTCACGTCTGCCCTCGGCGGCACGCGAGAATTCTATAAATATTTTATCACTTCCTCTGTATGAACAACTAATTAGTCATTTTTCTCATACTAATAATTAAGCAACTAATACACCCTTCCTACGCATTGCTTTTATGTTTGGGCTTTTATATTTAATAACTCGTGTCGCTAAGAATAAATTTTGTTGTTTACATTGTGGGTCAAGGCATTTTATTTAAGATATCATAATGATAGATCATTATTATTATTTTCACAATTGTAATAACACACCGGGACTTTTTAGCGCTTATATTTCTAGCAAGTAAAGAATTATTCAATAGAAAAAGCACTCTTTATTCAGACATAATCCGTACAAACCATGTGAGGCGTCCTATCGTAATAAGGTTCAAAATGGTCCTCGTAATGGAGTCTCGTAGTGATTCCGACCATATATCGCTTCCATTGAAAAATCTTGTAGATGTAACGAATAGCTATTTACTCCATAAATCGTTGTTTTACAAACATAAAATTCTCTTGTTAGTGATAATTTAGCTCCGCTCGCATCTCACTCGGCGAGCTCTCGCCTAGCAGTTTATCCAACCGAGTTATAGTTTATTTCTTTTGTTCCAGATACCACTTCGCACGGATTTCAATCATGGAGCTCCCTACAAGCGTAGTGACGGAGCAGTCAAAACACACGCTCCCCATACAAACGGACACCTATTTATATAGTTGAGCAAACTTTTAAAATGTAGTGTTAGTGTATAAACTGTTCAGTGATAAAATGAGCTTATAAGTTAAGTGGATGTCGTCCGACATGCCATATTACGGGTACAGGGAGGGCGGACCTGAGTCGGACTCTAGTGGGGGATGTTCCGAGTCCGAAGGGGGGGAGTCGGACTCGGAGGGACTGAGTACAGAGAGCACTGTGGGCCAGGGGCTGCCCTACCCTGGCTTCACCCCTGTAGCCCTACGATACCTCACGCAAGACACAAGACCAAGGAGTTGGTGTTTGGCTCTCATCACTAATCCATATCCTTTTCAATACAATTAGTTTAATACTTCGGTAAGTACATAGTATTAGAATAATAAAATGAAGACACAAAAGGCAGGAAAAATGAAAGAAACATCAAAGAACACAATGGTATTAAGCGTGTATATTTCTTTTTCCGGTCCTTTTAAGTCGAATACAAGGTTTTGTTGTGGCTTGTTATTCTAGGAATATTAATAATTGAATTTTAAGGTTTAACATCGTATATATATTAATAAAAATAATTGTTTCAATTGTTACTTGATTTATCAGGAACAACAAAAGAAAAAAAAAGTTAATCACTACTTCTACTCCCTTAAAATATTATTAAGTAATTCGGAAAGCTAATTAGCAAATATACAATTATTTGTTTTTACAATTCCTACCACACACCAGACAATTGCTTAAAAACATATTTTGACGCGTATTCCACATAATATGAAACGTAATTTTAAAATATTAATGTAGCGTGCTATTTTGAAAGCCCACGTGTAAAATATTCACATTAAACCTTCATTAGTACTAAGAAAACATATTGTAGGTATGTGCGTAGACTGGCTTATAACAAAGTACGAGTATCAACAAAATGTAAACTTATAGAATGAGTAGGGCTGTGATACGAAAAAAAAAACGATTATTAATATCTAAGCATCTAGTCATATTCCCAGTAGATGTTATCCCTAATAGACTACTATTACCTCCTAGCTTCTTAATCCATATAAATATTGTTTGCAAAAATGGTCTTTATGTATATAAACAGAAAGATTTTATTGAAATAAAACTTGTGAAATCTTGACGAAATTTTTGACGATCTGACAACCCTAAAAACCGATATGAGATCATGTTATAAAATAATTATGGATTATACGTACGTTTAGGTATAGACGGTTTTGGAATGTGATAGTAAACAGACACACCTACATACTTTGTCTATGAATATTTCTATAGCTGTGGAAATCTCCAATAGCGATGTTTTTAATATTACTATCAGACATCTCTAAAATTTTTAAGGAATTTTTGACGTATGGTAAAGCTTTACAATAAATTTATATTCGTGTGGTTCATCCTTAACGATGTTCGATTAACTAGCAAATATCCAGGCTTCTGTCAGTCTTTAATGCGCCAATTTTTCAAACACTGAGGAAGGAAGAGGTAACGTTTATATACTATTTATCCCAATTTGTGGTTAATCTTTGACGGAAAAAGGCTAAAGAGAATAGTTAAAACACTAAAGTCCTCGTTATTTTTGGAGCGAAACGTCATAGACTTTTCCATTAATATATATAAATATATACACAGTAGTACAGTAAAATTAATCTTCCCAATCCAATGACTTCGAATGGCATTTAAGGTCATTGAACTACGGCATATCGTACCAAGAAATTACGAAGCACTTCTCGGAATATCCGTTTTAATCTCAATACGATTCAACAATAGAGGTCGCCGTTATCTATTAATACCACACCTGCATTCAAACGAACAGCTGAGTTCATGAATGAAATTCTTAGCTATAAATTGAAATACGACTAAGACCGAAAGGGATGACAACTGTTTAATATATTTTGCTGAGTCGACTTAAAATTTTGCGGTCTTTGCTGATCACAATAATTGCTATAAATATGAAGATTGTAATATTTATTTATTATGCTGTCGTTTTACAATTTTACACAAATGGAGCCTATTTTATTTACGTATTCTGACATTTTCTATAATATCTGACGTTGCAAAATATTTATATAAAAATAATTTCGTGTATTATATTTAGTCTGGAAATGAGAACACACCTAATTTCTATGTAATGTTTAGGCTTTACTTCAGCTATCGTTCTATTTCACTGTTCTTCCAAGCAAGAAACTTTTTAATAATAAAATACCTTAATTCAGCCTGGATACAAAGATCAAAGTAAATATTTTTATCCCAAGTCTAGGTAAAGAAATGTAATTTAATATGTTAGCGCCGCGTCATATTTTGATTTCGTAATAATTTTCTTATATCATTTGACACAATCATAAATCAATTAGAATGTTAATAAAAAGTTTATAAACATGATATAATTAAATTTTATCATCTAAGCGTACAAATACACGGCTGGAGTTTCTTTTGATATTTTATCTTCTAATTTTATTACGTTCTGAAACTTTTATGAAGTGAACGAACTCTTGAGTGACATCTTTCAACTTTGCTACAAATTGGACTGGAATTGAATTAGCCGGTAGCTACATTTTAAAGAGTTTTTAACTACAGAAATTTTATATGCCTAGGTAAAAAGTATATTCTTAGTATTCCGACGGTACGACGTTATTTCATGTTATAAAGATTTGCTCTGTGCTTCTTACTTATTCTTTCATCTATGTTACTCCGAAATGCCAATTAGAATTAAAATTAACCATCTAATTTTGAATCATTTATCATAGAATCCTTAGTCACATTTTCTTAACATATTTCTAAAGAATATTATATAACATTTAATTCTTGTAACTAATTATTGTTAACGTAAACTATCGAACATGCAGATGTGCTCACGCCTTTTATTCCGTTTAAACTGATGCACATTTTTCAGTGCACTTATTTTCCGATCTAAAATTGAATAGGGATTAAAACCTATCGAGACATTGAGATCAAACTACAAATTTGGACCACCCAGGTCCGTGCTAAATCTAAAATTCAACTTTAATAATACTACATTATAAATATTCTCTAAAGAGAATTTGCAAAACATACGAGTACATTATCTCTGGAGGCATTACCTTGTAAGATATATTTTGCAAAGTCCAAAGCTTTGACGTCTATATCAGTCTCCGTGGACCGCTTGTATGAGTGCATGTAAATTTATTAATATGAGCGTACTGAGCTAGCAAGTTGAATGCAATTTACATAAGAACCTTATAGACATTGTGGTCAAAATGATTTTACATGAAAATCAAAGACACGTTTATTTTTTGTTTTGAGTCTCTATAAATTATTTAGGATTTTATATGAACTTTTATAGTTATTCGTTACTACACATCTTAGTTGAAGGCCTTAAAATCACAATTTATTGTTTGAAAATAAAAAAAATATCTTTTAATTGTCGATAAGTAACTCTTTAAGTTACGCAATTTGTCGATAAACTAAATGTTTGTGGATTTGTGCCTCTAATAAATATAGCCATATTTCTCACAAACGTTCCATTTTAATTTATAGTAATAAACAATTTTCCCCTATTATTGTTAACGTGAAAATGACCGTCTAATGAGGATACGATTGTGCAGAATGTGCAAGTAGTTAGGTTGAATTTATAAGGGTCGGGCTTTGGGAATTGGGAGAATCCGACCCCGTAGCCGCATTAAAGGGTTGAAACTCATACGTTAATATAATAAACTAGTTGTTGCTCGCCGTTTCGCCCGCGTGTAAAGACTTTCCCACAACAGTAATCCCTAAAACTCACTGTAGCGATTAATAGAGCCATTTTTGCGATTCCAACGCCATCTGTTAAAGAAATTCGATTATTTCCCATGGGACCAAATTATCAGCATCAAAAGTATCGGTGTGCAAAATTACATCTGTTTATGCGTTTACTTCTAAGAAACGTCCCAACATTTTCACAAATTTCTCATTGATAATATTAGTACGATTAGATACATATGTAGTAAACATGTGGGCTTTAAATTAATTTTTCTTTACAGCGATATTATTTTAAAATATAAACTTTCTTTCAACAAAAGATTTAAAAGTAGATTTAAAATTTAACTATGTATATATTTTTTGTATTAATACTAAGCCTCGTGACTTAAAAGCAATTAATACCTTATCACAATCATTTCAGCAATATTAACAGATTTCATGCTCGGAATAATATCTAGCTCGAAGAGGCTCAAAACGCCCCGGGAGCGAAAATGAAAACCGAATTTAATGTAAACATATACCGTCTGACTCATGAAATGAAGTTTCAAAACTGAATACAAGCGATTAAGTTTCTTCATTAGAGCTATATTTAATATCGACTTGTAGGTTAGTGGTTTATGCATTTGAATCGATTAATAAAATAATTATCTCAAAACAAATAAGTAATAAAATATTATTACTGTTTTTTTGAAAAATATTTATAGGGAATAGTGATAATTTTAAACTAAACCTAAATATTAATAAATGATTTGTTACTTCGTTTTGATTCATAAGAAATTATTTAGTAACCTTATATTTTTAATACCTGAACATTTTTACTCAGAATTTAACGTTTTCAATTTGGATAACATACAAATAATATATAAATAAATCCTTTATATAATTCCTGCGTATTGGAATATTGTATCTGTAGTCTCTTGATCGCTAGAAATGGCAGATGCACTTGACAACAATATGTACACACTAATCTCCACGTATATGAGCTCTTTACCATGGATAATTCTTTGAGCGATATATTTAACTCTTACGACTACACAAGAATTTTGCATCGATCTAAGAATTAACACGGATGCGACTAGCGTGGAACATTACCGAATGATGCAACGTCACAGAACTCGTCGAGGAATCTTTTACAAACTCGAAATTAATATAGGTTTATTGTTCAAACAAAAAGTTCAAAGTAACAATACCGAACACATATAGTGCCGACACTACACCCGGAGCTATCATATAAATTATGAAAAACATATCTGGTTAGTTTCATGTGGTGAGAACGTCAGTAATGAATCTTAATTGTTTTATACTATGGTACAAACGCATGTTGTTCGTTTACCTACGACATAAAGTATTTCTTTCATCTCCAAAATTGAATTGAGGTCGGAAGGAAAATTTATTTCAATTCAGTACCAAGACCGCGATCCTTTAACGTAATAGCTTTCTTTGTAAGATGAAATATTCCAAAGTTAACCGGAAAATTAAAGTGTTTAATTCTAGAATGTACTATTTTATTTCAGCTTAAATTATTTGCTAAAACCCTTCATATTAATTACTATGAAATCGGTTAACAAAATGTACACTAGAATATTTTTGAACAGTTTTATTCGATTCAGCCCAAGTTTTTCGCTTGAACCGCAAACGTTGTTTATAAAAACCTAAATTAACTCGCCCGCGTACCTACCGCAATCTGCTATAATATGATAACAAAACAATGTTTAAAGCTTGGAACACACGCACTTGGTCTGGCGAGGTTTTATGCGTAGTTAAATCGATGAGCGGGTGCGTAAAAGAAAGTATCTTGACTAAATATTATGTAGATCTTATAAATTTTGGTAGATTCAATGTTCCGTAGAATCCGTGTTAATAGTATACATATTGTAGATAAAACAAGGGTCGAGGTGAGATTCTGGGGTTTGCAGTTGGAAATCTCAAAGCGGCAAATGTGCGTCAATAATATGTTATCTGACAAAATTTATAGCATTCACTTTTGTAGTTAAGTGTTTTCTTTAAACATCAATTCATAAATTAATCAGCAATAATCATGAAATGCATATATCTTTAAAAAAAACTATAGTAAGTTGAAATATAAAAAAGTTTTTTTATGACAGTATGATTAGTGTAAAATATAATACCTTACCCTTTTACTTCTCTTGCCTTAAAAAAACAAAATAAACTGTCATTAAAAGCCAGTTCCGTATTCCAATAAAAAATTCTTCTGTTCTAAATTTAAATAGCCTGTGCGTTTTTAGCTATTTTTGCACCAAAGAGGATGTTTATGTATATAACCACAAGTCATCGTTTACGAAACCTTGTAATAATGCGACTATAGTATGTTTAGTGTTATAGCTTCCTTATTATGTATATTCTGTAATTTTTTGTATAAACTTGGCCCTCATAAATGTATCCTGTTTTTACAAGATCACTGTTTATGAGTAATTAAAATCTTTAATTGAAAGCTTAATTTTGCGGTCGCCGAATTTATACATGTAGTAAATATTTTTTATGAAGCAATGACGTGAGGTATTGAGTTGGGGTAACAAGTTAATATATGATTTAACATTTAACATCACTGTATAAGAATTTGGTAATAGAATGTTACTCAAACCTAGCACTTATATGAATCTTGTAGATTTATTGTCACGCGAAAAAACAAGAAATTTAACGTTTAAGTCGCTTACTGCTGTTCTTTAAAAACAGACAACACTCTTAAGCCAGTAAGGTTTAATTTATCTTTCACAAACATTAATATACGCGTATAGAAGACTTAAACTTGTTTCTAATAATCCCCACATAACTTTATACCTACAATTTCCAAATCACACCTAAATAGTTTTGAAGTCAATATAAATATTCTACTGGTAGGGAAATGGCATTCAAGCGTATCTTGTGGCGACGGAATTCAGCTGGTATGCCGGACTGGCGCGAAGATTATTCGGTGCGAAATTCGTGTAGGTGTTGTCATAATTTATATGGCAGGGAATTTCAATATAGCATTTGCGCACCTTTGGTATCGTAGAAGGGCCACTTATCAAAATTAAATGGAATAAACAACAAATTATACTAACGTAGACTAAGATGTTTAAAACGAGATTGAACGTAGATATAATAAAAATACTGAATAGATACAATGCGATATATGGTCTTGTTGTTATATTAAAAAAAAAATGTTCCACATTTAATTTAGTTTCTAAACAGTAACATTTGAATACTAACATAGATTTCCATAGTATATTAATTATCCCCCGCGAACGTCATACATTCACAAACAGACAGAAGTAATTTTTCATTATCTGCAGACGAATTAACAAGTCAAGTAAAAGTTACACGTACGCCCAGTATTTCAGTTGTTTAATATCAATCAAATTGATTAAAACAAATCAGTTTTGACTGACATGATGTTTGTCAATCTCAAGGCGCAAATGCAATGGCGCCGACGTTATGTGTCTTACAACGTTGCGTTCTGAAGTGTCATGACCTCTAATCTGATCAATGTTACTATGCGCTTGAGCATAACTTTATAATAGTTTATTATGTTTATGTAAATGTTGAACATTGAAACAAAGCTACTGAAAGGATATTTTCACGTTTTGTTTTATTTAAGAATTTTGTATAATAATAAAATGTAGATAGATATTGTATCTTTGACTTTTTAGATAACGAACACCTTAGTCCGCACGAAACACTATCCTACTACGACTGATGCTGTGGTTTCTGAACGTACTCCTAAACACTCATAAGACATTATTTTTCCAAAAATAATATCTTAGTGCTCGTCTACGACGTATAAGGACCTCTTGTTCATTCCATAGTTCCGGACTCGTTAGTTTAAGCTGGGCATTGTCTGTTATTGTTTAGAAATTTATAAGACCGGTACATAAAATATAACAGGTGATAAAAATTATCTATCGTTCATAAATCCAAAACATTATTATAAGAAGAATACGTTGAAATTTGTTACTATATTTATCTTAAAATTATATTAATTAATAAACCGCATTCCTTTTAATACTAAATAAGTGAAACTAATTACGAAAGTGTCAAAACTTATAGCAATATGTCACCACTCAAAACACTCAAGTTCAACAAATTCTTAATCCTGAGGCTCTAATTAATTAACCCCTTTATGTTGCCAAATTAAGTATGAAAATTTAATTAAGAAGCAAACTTAATGGATTCGCAAAGGGTTTCGAAATGTTGAGAAATCAGAACGTGCTGAAACGATTTGTATCTGATTTTATTTTTACACTGTTCTATGTCTATAAAATTGTCCAAGCAAATAAACAACACCATTGGCGTACATCCAAGAACAAAAATTGTAACGCTTAAATGGTATCAGGATAAAAACGTAATGTTAACAATGGTCTCACAACGAGGTTAATGTAAGTCGACAGGTATTTTCTTAAAAGTAAATTTCAGTCGTGTTGCAATGGTTTACGAGCGGTTTATCATTGGCGACTACAGTCAAAGTTATTACTTTTGCGTAAATTACGACGTTCGTAGGGTGGCAGTACTTATAGTTTTTACTATTATAATTCATAAAGAAAGCCATTAGTAGAATAGTTTAAAGCCGCATGGTTAATGTGGTGAAAACATAACAAGGTATCAGTGATACCTTGTTATGCCATTGTACCAGTGAGTACACATCGATTATAGTGGTATAGGTGTATTATGAGAGCATTCATAATTCTAGTACTTCCAATAAGAAACATTCTTGGAGTTATTATAGCGAATAAATTGTCTTATATAATAATTTGTCTTATATGTAAAACTTTAAGTGCTATTTTAATAACAATAGAGTCTATTGCTATATTTGCTCTGTAAAGACTTATACATAGATTTATGCCTACAAGCAATATCCTTGAACTGAGGTAAGGGAAGCTTTCGCTTGTCCCAATTAACTGTAAAGCACCTGAGGCCATGAAACTACGCCTTGTTATTACCGAGCTAAATACAAAACTCTAAAGCCTCCTACAAGTCTTAAGCCGAAGACAGCAAAAGTCTGAGTCAAACGTTAAGAAACTTCTGCTTGGAATTTTCTACACTAATATTGAATTCCATTTGATTCAGGAGTTTATGTGTTTACTTCCAACAGACATCTAAACATCAAACATCTCGAACTTTCACGTGAAAGTTTGTAAATAAATAACTATGAAATTGACGAAAGCTTTTCTAGAAAACAGCGAGAAATAACGTCTCACTGTTTTTGTACGGACTTATTCTTAGTTTTTTACTTTCCAGATTTCAAAATTGTGATACACTAATGACATTCTAGTACCCTGTTCGTAGTAAATGAACTGTTTAAATACTTAAAAAATAACTTAATAAAAAGCCAGCACGAAAGTAAAAATTACCTCATTAACGTACTTTTACTAGAACGAATGTCGAGCACTCTAGAGGTCTCTTATCTCTCGGCGCATTGAATAAATTAAATTGTTCAGTGGAAACAAAGGTTATAAGTGGAAAACTAGGCCTTCGTTATTTGGTCGCTTAATATTCTTGGGGGCGGCGTAACGATTCTCACTATTACGTTTCCTTACCCACGTCCGTGATAAGGAGTTTGTTATTAGGGTTGTCACACGGTTTGTGAAATCCGCACGAATTAAAATCGGATACGTTTAGATAAAAGGAATTGTTTGAGCGGTGAGTCTGCTTACACGGTTGAATGGTACATAGGATAGCAGAAAATATTTTCGGTAGCGGTTTTGTGTTGAAGGTAGGCAATAATGTCTACGTTTGATTTAATACAGTCTTTGACATTAGATTATATCATGATGTACCTGTATATAGTAATTTATTATACCTATGTTGTAGCATAATGTCTATAGCACTGATATTTAGATTTAATCGCGTTAATAACACCGATAGCTTTGCCATTTTTTCGCATAAAACCAAAGGCAAAATAGCTGAATTATCAAAAAATGCAACACCATTTTCATTTTCGAACTCTAATATCTGCGCTCTCGTAACCATTGCAAGTCTGTCAAATATCGAGGCACATATTATAAATCGTGGACTACACCAGTATTGTCCCTGTGGCACAATAACAAAGTCCAGCTAAAATATAGGTGCACTGCGATATCTGCCCAGCCCTGGTATATTGGAAACGCGCCCGCATCCGATCGTCGATTGTTACCAGACGTGCGCCAGAACCACTGCTAGCGATTGTTATCAATGCTCTATAATCATGCAAATACAGTAGCCAGTTGTAAAATGCAATTTCCAAGTAAAGTGCAGTTTTATTTAATTGCTGATAGATCATGTTAAAAATAGAAGGCAAGAAAGAATTTATTTGTAACAAGCAAGATTAAAAAATAAATAATAATAATTACAAAAGAAGACACTTATGTGTTAATTTGCTCATCACAAAAATGACCCTAACTCAGCATATGCTGATACAAACCAGCACGGATCTTCCGCTGGGCAATTTTGTATTAAATAAATTAAATAGATGTTTCAGTAGCGGCAATATTTCTTATATAAACAAATATTAGGTCGCAGGTGTTTTACCGCAATTATAATGCCCGTAGGTAATATTCTTTTAATGGAATATCAAATTGAAATGAAAATATTTTTTGCTAGATTACATTGGGACAGCCAAAACAAACTATCTTTTATCTGAAAATCCATTTACCGTTTCAACCTGTTGACACGGCGAATCCAACGTAATTTGACGCAAATACGGCCACCTGACTCTGATAAATAGTTGGTAGCCTGGCTCAATTCTTTACGATTATGTAAACAGGTAGGCTACAAGGCATTCTCACTGAAAATTGTATTCATTGTGCATATTTATAATACATATGTAGTGAATTTTATTTTGTATTTACTAGGATTTTATATATTTACAATCGTTATTAGGCATAAGGGGTTTATATTGGTACTGTGAGATGTATTTAAGAGATGTTAAACGATCAAATTAAGCAGATACTTATATTATATTCTAGATCTGATTGTAATTTTTATTTAAAATAAAATCAGCACGTAATATAAAAACGTTTACAAAATGGCATAATTGTCATCAGTGGCTGAATCGATGAAATTAACAAAAGATAGTTCTTTATACTTTCTATACACTCAGTTAATAACACTACTTTATTATAAATAGGACAGAACATATTATATTCTAAGTCAAATTAAAACAATTACTTATACAGCACACGCGAGCTTCCCTTTACCTACAAATATTAAAACAATATTGATCTGCAAATTGCTACGTTCCTGCTGCAGTGGCCGTATTTATGGAGGACTGAAATCAAATATGAATGGAGAATTCGCTGCCTCTATTATACCTAGTCTTGCCATAAATATTGTAATAAAGAAAAAAGAAAATTGTTAACTGCAAATAACATTTATTACTTTTACAGTGTGTCAGTTTAATACATAAATATAAAACAATTAAAAATATAAAAAGCTTATTCGAAGTGGTCTCCATTGGCTGCAATACAGTCCTTTAAACGATGAGGCCAGTTATCAATAGAAGCACGCACTCTTTCCATGGGAAAATTCTTCACTGCCAATCGTATAGATTGTTTTAGGGACTCCAAATTATCATGGCGTTTAGAGCAAGCTGTACTCTCTAAAACTGACCACAAATCATAATCCAGCGGATTAAGATCGGGACTAGACGACGGCCAGTCTTCAGCTCTGATGAAGTCCGAAACGTTCGATTCCAACCAAGACTGCGTGGACCGAGCTTTATGACCCGGCGCCGAGTCTTGCTGGAAGGACCATACTTGGTTATTGAACATGGTGATGTTAAGGGGCTTAACTACCTTCTCAAGAATGGTATCTTGATACACTTGTGCCGATGTTTTGATACCTTTTTCACAAAAATATGGCTCAGTCACTCCTTCATAGCTAACACCCCACCAAACCATCACTGAAGTCGGATAATGTCCACGTTGCACTCTGTCGACTAATTGGGAAGCTTCCTTAGAGCTTTGAGCATAAATACGGTCATTTTGTTTGTTAAAATGTTGCTCAATTGTAAAAATTTTCTCATCCGTAAACAAAATTTTTCTGTGACCTCCCTTTGCGTACCGCTTCAGTAGTTGTTTCGATTTTACCACCCTATTCTTCTTTAAATTATCAGTTAAGAAATGGCCAGTGCGTCTCTTATAGGCTGCAAGTCCTAAGTCATCTTTTAAAATACGCGACATGGTTCTAGGTGCTATCTTCATTTCCCGAGATAAAATCTTTTGCTTTCGGACAGGATTTCTTCGAATTCTTTCCCTTACTGCTTTGACCACCTTTTTCGTACGAACACTACGTGGACGGCCAGATCTTTTTCTGTCACAAACAGAGGAGGTCTCATTGTACCTATTAATAGCCCGGTACACAAACATTTTACTAATACCAAGTGTATGGAGAGTTTTAAAAATTGCATTTGGCTCCATACCTACTTTGTGTAATGCTATCACAGCGATTCGGTTCTCTTTATCACCCCACACCATTTTAATATCGCAAAATATTTTACAATGTATTGGCGCCAAAATGAGAAAACACAATGAACAATCGTATAAAAATGACAGATTCGAAATTCAAATGTAATATTTTTTTATAATTAAGTGTAACAGTATTTATGGCCAGACTAAGTATATTGTAATATTGCCTTAGGGATAGTATGGATTTCGCTTGTTATTTTTGGGGTTTTGTATTTAGGGAAGTACAAAGAAATGTTTCTTTTTTAGTATCTAGTTGTAACACTAGTTATGATCTGCATATTTTGTTACCTAATGTCTAGTGTCCATAGCAATAAATAAAGCAAATGCAAATAGATTTATTGAAAATGTTCAAACGATCATGAATAATAATATTCTATAAATTCTTTTTAATCAATACTTATATAATACAAATACAAAATATAGTCCAACGTAAATACACGTAACTGAGTAGGATAGGCAGAGATGTTACTTATTGTAGACCGAGTTTTTTTGTTCACATCATGTAATAATATTCATAAAGGCGCATTTACTGTACAATTGGTCCAACTGAATAGCGAGAGGCTTCATCCTGCAGAACTCACTCTCAAAAAACTCAAGTGTTTTTTTTTTTTTTTTTTTTTTTTTTTATTTTTAAATCTTTATTTAAGGAGCTTGGTCGATATTTCGCGACTATGTCGCTCCGTACGTCCACTTCTACTCGTGCCTACTAAATTTTGTATTAGAATTCAAATATTTAAACGAACTTAAATCATATAGTTTAAAGAATCTAAGAACGCCATCTCTTGACTAATGAGGCGACCAAACAAATATGATTCAAAACTTCCTAATATTATGATAGAAAAGGGATATTTGGCCTTCCTTGAGAACTACAAAAATATGCATCGGTGAGATGGGATATTAGCCGTTATTACATGATACGGCAAAACCTGATTTAATATTAAGATTTTCGGTTTCAGCCTTCGGTTATTGCCATTCGACCTTATAACAATTTTTGGTGTCCAAATATTCTTTTTAGTCATAAAACTATTTAACCAAGCATTGATATAGAAAATCTCATGTAAATACATTGCAAATGAAAAAAATAGCTGTATTTTTTATAACCCAAAGAACGAAAATGTTAATATTTAAATAAAAAAAAAACCTGCAAATGAAAGCAACATTAAGGCGTGGAATAATAGGTGTTTTAACAATTACAAAGCGATAATTTTAGAACATAATAGCTCATTATCTTTAACGAGCAGCATATCTCTCGCGGATGATTGTTAATGGACAGTTAATTTTACTTACAATAAACCAAATAATAAGATAATACACACAACATTTCGTTAATATTTAATTACCATTAAAGGGTTAGAATATTGCGATAAAACTTTTATATTTGCCGTTCTTATTCCTCTTTTTACTCTTACTTATAAATGTATAAGTTTCTGAAAATTTCTTATGTTTATGCAAATTTTGGGCATTAAAATCAAACTATTTTTCGGATTTTATCGCGATTTTCAATATTTTTAATTTTCTCCCGACGTTTCGAAGACTTTGCAGCCTTCGTGGTGTGAGTTAGTTGGTTAGTCCCTCCCGTGACCATGAAGGCTGCAAAGTCTTTGAAACGTCGGCAGAAAATTAAGTTATAAAAAACCGCAATAAAATCCGAAAAATGCTTTTAGTTTATGAAGATGTTTAGATTTTAAAATTTTTAAAAGAAGAATACGCACAGTGTCGAAATAAACTAGTATAAAATGTTGTACCCATAAACCAAGTCCTTAATTCATAATATAAGCCATACGGAAAAGTGCAATGGACAAAGTAACATGACTTCTACGCGGACATTGACCGGTTCAAGTCGACTGGTATATTGATTTATAATAAACTGACAAACTAGTCAATTGCGTATTTGCTGTTACACTTCGTATAGCTAATAGCTGGAGACAATCTTACCTTACAAATAAAGGCAAACAAGTGGAAGAGCGACTGGATGCTTAAAGCAGAAAACCGGGCTCTGTGCCGTACCTTAGAAGAGACCTATGCCCAGCAGTGGACTACAATGGCCTGATGATGATGACGGTGATGAAGTGGAACACAAATGCAAACGTTTAGGAAAGCGGAGGTTATTATCAAACTATAGCCGTTTTATACTATCTTATCATTCTCAATGTACTATAAATTAATCATAATCAGCTAGTACTAACATTTACCACCGCATGTAAGTGACAAATCAGTTGTTACGCGATAACATCAGCCTTAATAACGGCATTATGTGCACATTTGGCGGCGGACGTGTCGTGGCCAGATTGACTTGGCAAGCGGCAACAAGTATGCCTCATTTACTGCAAATATTCAAAAAGAATACAAGTATAGGCTTTGTATTTTCAATATTGTGAAGTTTATATACAGACAAATAATTTAAAACGTATTTTCTTTTAAATAGTCATATGTAATAAGATATTGAATTGTGTAACATAATGATTGAAGAATGTAGTCAAAAACTGTTTGTATTCGTTTAAAGAAATATTTTCTAATTAAACATAAGTCTTCACCGAATCACCTGAAATTTCAATTCGACCCAAATACAATTTTTAAACAATATTGTGCCAAATATCCATCAATATAGGAGCTCAATTCGGGTTGTCTGGTAAACAAAAATACCTAAAAACGTTTTATCGTATATTTTTAACCTTATTTCAAGAATGTTTTACACTCTAAAATTTAAATCCTCTACGAAATGAAGTTTTACTTTCTATTTTGGAACTAGCTCTAAAGAATGCATGATTCATTGAAGTAACATTTCAAAACTATGCAAGCGCATGAAGTTGAAAAAAATACAGACACGCTAAATATAAAACAGTACACGTGTGTGTAGACATAAATAGCAATGTACTTGTAAAAACCATCAAGCTGTTACGATATCCCAACGGCAGAAAAACTAAAATTAAAAAAGTTCGCTTTCACAAAACTGTTTTTTATGTTTGTGAGTACTCGTAATGAAACGAGCGATTGAAATGGGTATATTTATTAAAATGTACGGAAACACCGACAAATTTCTAAGGATACTTCATGATGTATTGTTGTCGGGAGGCATTTGACATTTTTCCGACCTTCATAGTTGAGAAATTTCCGTTCAAAGGGCCCATCACGACGGGCGGCTTGCTCGTGATTCCTTGAGATTTTTTTTCATCTTGCAATCGTTTTGTTATAATTCACTTTGTTTTTTTGCAGTTTATTGTAGAGCCATAAGCACTTCATCAATTTACTCTATACAATATGGACCTTACGTAAAAGTTTCCTAATTTCTATATTATATATCAAACAGCATTATTACTGACTAGTGTCATTAACTAAGCCACATTTATATATTTTCATATTAACATGGAAGGCTGCTCTATAATGTAGTTCGAAACAAAGAAAATAAAAGCCATTAAACAAAAATACTTGAGATAACACTTTAAATATTTCAAAATCATTAAAAACCGTGAAATTTAACACTGAGATATGAAAGAGCGCGGTGAATCGTGTGGCTTGTTATATTTTCTTTTCGGCATTTAGTATAAAGCGTAAAGAAAACAAAGAGAGTGCATCAACTAAGACAATAAAACACAATTTTCACTCGTATGTTATAGTCATAAGGTTCACTATAGCGAAACTTTTTTGTAAGATCTGAAGTGCAAAGCTTTACTTGTGCTTCGAAATATGTGCCACAAAAGTAGTCTGCGAACGATGAAAGTTCTTCTTTGAGACGCGCGGAAAATCTAGGGTTAAAAACTTTATTGTTTACCTATTTCTCCAACAAGTGATAAATGATCTTAACTTCAATATACGACAACTGAATTTACACCCTTTGTAATTGGAATAAGGCATAATTAAACTTTTTACATTTGTTATTAAATAACTGTATAAAAAGAGAATACTGATTAAAGTGTCCGTAATATCAATTAAAATCTTACAATCAATATTAATTATTTTACCAACCATAACTTACAAGACAGAAGAGCTAAATTCCATTACAATATCAATATTATGACCAAAGCGAATGAGTGCGTCTAATAAAAGAATGTTAATGCAACAAACACGAGTCAGATTAATGAACACCAATTAAGACGTCTGTATTTCGACTCGAATGGATCGCATTCAATTAACTTCGACGCCACTCTACATTGGATTTTGTTCTTTATTAAATGTGAACCAATTGTACTGTGAAAAATAAATACGCTCCCGATATCAATATTGTTCGAGGGCGACACAATCTGAAATATAGGCTTGGCCATTATATAATTATTTTTATTTATAACAACGCGATGTTTAATAAAGCTAATAAATACATTAATTCATTGCACATATTATTTCTTACTTTTTTTATTAGAAAATTGCAAAGTGACCTCACTGCACCTGATAGTAAGTGGAGTGGGATCAAATAGAATGACGACTGACGAGAGATGTTTAGCCCTCGGAAATCGACACAATTATGCCGGCCTGATGGAACCGTATATACATAGGCTGATCACGGAACGCGAACCGCTTACGTGAGCCACTATGGCGGGTTTTACCACCTTGTGTACGGTGGTCGCTATCTGGAAGGATATTAAATTGCATGCATGCAACACTATTTAATATTATTTGTTATAATATTTTTCCATTACTGAATTTATAGCCGTAAGTCAGAAAAAAACGTGTCCATACATAGGATTCTAAATTTTGTCCGAGCGAATCGAAGTCATTTCCTCCTTATATTTTTCGATGACAGTTTGTAACTAATAAAATAGTGGTAGATGTTTTGCTTATTCTACTAGTTCCGTGAAACTCAGTTGCAGAATAGTTCAAAAATTGCGCAAATCTATTGTTGAAAATTAATTGTTCCTTATTCCAAACAGAACTAGGTCTGACTGTCAGCAACACGCTTCGCTAGCATCTACGATATTGCAAGAATATGAATTCCACTTTAAATGAAATTCCGCTGCATTCCGACTTTAAGTGCTGGAATAAAATCATTGGAAATAATAATAGTGTTGACTCTACGTTTTTCATTCGTTCAAAACGTCGGTCCATTTGTAAAGAATGAAATATTAAAGCGAGGGACTCGATGATTTCAAATCAGAACTCGCTATCGTGAGCTTCCTGACTTGAAGATAGTGCCTCGTTTGAACACGCACACATTTATTAGCTCTGGATACTAAACAGTAGGTTTATAAATTATTTTTCTCAAACTTTCTTTCGATGCACTAGATTAATATTTGATTTCGTTCCTTTTTGATATATATTTATCTGTCAAAACATTAACTTTTAACGTGAATTCTTTATAACAAGTTTAGTGCATGCAGTCTTTTGATATATATTGTGCCATGCTTTTTAATGTTATCCATAAAAAACTGCGTCAAAACCATCGTAAATTTTAACGTCCTTTTTCATAGATGGAACTGATAAAGTACTATTTATATAAGCATTTTCCTCTTAATATTTATATCCGATCATATTCGACTATTTCAAATGTTTTCATAATCTTATATTTCAAGGTAGATCTTCCATTCAATAAATAAGCGGATATGAATCACGTATTATTTTAGCTAAAATAAATTATTCAACAATCACGTAAACAAAAGCGAAACGGAACGTGCGGATTTACGGTTGTTTTACTGCCACTAAAACTCGAATCATGCACGATCAATGACAATCATTCAATGAGTGTGCCAAGTAATATTCGGCTGTTATATTTTCGTGAACATATGAAATTGTGCTGGAAAGTTTTACTGTTGTTACCATGCATAAAATTTAATTGGAAAACAATAAAATTCCTGTTTCAATAAATGAAAATTTTGACAAACATTGAACGTTTTATTAACTAATTGGAAATTTTGGCATAGTTGTGATCGATGACCAATCAATTGGGTACGCATATTGTTGACGATTCGTTATATTATTATATTTCGTATTATACATTAACGATCTAACAGATACTTATCGTCTTAGTCAAATAAAAAGCGGCAAGTGACAACTATATACATTTTAAAATAAGAAAAAAAACGGCTCTTTCTCTATATTCTTTTTAACTAACCCAAGCATACCATCCACTGTCTAACGTCTAACAATTCAAACGGTCCGCCGATGCCGCTTGTGGGGACAATGGCAGGCGGGTGCTGCTTCCCCCGTAACACAAACCTTTTGTGATAGCGGGGCCGGCCGACATAATGCAACAAGATCATTCATTACAAACACTTCATTAAAATGTGTTTAAGAATTAACATTGAAACGTGTTAGCGACAAAATATTAACAATACAGAAGGTGTGTAAGAAGCATATGTACATACAGAAATCAAATTGTGTATATTTTTTGCTTTTTTGGCCGCAACGGTGTATCAAGAATGTGCGATTAGAAAGAAGCGTAAATAATTGTTTTTAACTTGCATAAAACCTTTATGTTTATTACTTTTTAGTATTCTATCAAAAATATTTGAGCTAACACAAAACACCTGTATAAAATACTATTGCCTACGGCTCCATCCCCGTAAATAAGTTTTTGCGCGATAAATATTTTCCCCGAATAAAAATTGGCCTATAGCACCTAGGAATAATGTAGCTTCTATTAGTAAAAAAAATCAAAATCGGTTTAATAGTTCCTGAGATTAACGCGTTCGAACAAACAAACTCTTCTGTTTAATTATTAGTATAGATTTATGACTTACCAAAACTCAAGTCCCGATTCTATATAATGACTGTTAATCACAAACAGAGCGAGAATATTATTTGCCCTCTTTATCCTTTCGGCGATTCGAGAACATTCCCTCACGAACAAAGGTTGTTGGTTTTGTATACCCTTTTTTTCTCTAATGACCTGTAAAACTACGTACAGGCCGCTTTAACGCTTCATAACCTAAGAGGCAAAATAATATTCCATTTTATATGCTCAAAAGAGCTCTGATAAGTTTCTGAATTGAAGATGTGGTTATAATGCATAAAATAACATGCACGTTTTAAACTGTAAACATTATTAAACATGGATTATGAAACTTAATTAAAAGCGCCTGCAACTATATAAGGCGTCACGTTGCCTAGAACGCGGTTCCGAGTTTGACCCTCTTGTCCAACACGCGTATAACTTAGGTACTCAAGACATCTATTTTCAGAAAACCACTTTATGAATATTCTGACACTAGGGATTCTCTGACACGAAATTCCCTCTGTCTACATGCATTAGACCTAATTGATCAAAAGTCCAAAATATACAATTAACAAAACAGCATGTTAAAATACTATAGGTAATATCTGATTATATCTCTAAAAATCTTTAGACACCGTCTAATATCACCCTTGTTAAGCCAATTTGAGTAAAAATATTCCAAACACTTGAATCTACGGATATCTCGCTATATATTGGTAATGTTAAGAAATTATAATTTAATTTGATCGTAAATACATGAAAACCAAACGTAATTACGCGGGAAGATAATTACGAATATTAAAACACCGATTAACGAGTAATTACTGTAATTAACTAAACGAAATAAAGCTAATAGATATTTGCACAGTTTCAGTATAAATTACATTAAAATTATTGATACGATGCGTTTGCGACAGGAAAAAATATTATGTTATTGAGTATTGTAATAAAAATGAAAGTCTAAAATTGCTATTTCAATAATTTGTGGTAAGCTGTATGCTTGAAGTACAAATGACCCTAATATGAAAGGCACTATGTCTTTACCATTTATATTATAGTATTTAAATATTACAGATTACGAACATCCAGTAGTGAACATTTTTTAGGAGATAATGATAACAATAATGATGATGGTAGGTATTCGGTAGTGATTAAAAAATAATTGTTAGTAGCAAGTTTATTTACAAAACACAATTTATCCTATTTGAAGCTCAAAATGAAATCAGAAATAGTCGCCTTGATTATTAACATTCCTCCGTGAACGACAATATTTGTCTGGGTATCAAGGTTTTATTAAAAGATTAATTAATCTTTTCCTTTTCCAATATATGTTATTATGATAAAATAAGACGAGGTATAAAACATTTTTGACGTATGCTATTATATTCTGATCACCGTATGATCAAAATCACTAAAAATAATTTTAATTACAACATTTTACGCCTAATTAACCCAAGTTATTTATTTACCACAAAACCACACAGAAACAATACAAATAAAAACAAAATACGAGAAAATTTAAGAGTTTATAAAATGGAGTTTTGAAAACATTAGCCTGTCGCAGTTATCGGAGGAAGTTTGCGTCGCGCACGGATGCACATCCAAACTTGGTCACGGACGATTTAATCGATGTTGTACTCTTTCGTCTCGGTTAATATATCATGTGCAAACATTAAATATTTCCGCATTTTGAAGTGTATTATGATTTATGAAGCTGCACGTAGGTCTGAGAAAGTAACAGAAACATAACACAATACGACATAACGTTTATCCATAGAATTAAATTAAAAAATGACCTAGGTATGGCTTGAAGTAATTTAAATTGTATTAGGAAAATACAATATAACTTCTGGGAAATGTGAAAAGGAATACGTTTTTTTCATAATACTCATCTTAAACAAGGAAAATAACTAAGTACATTGGAGTTTACTACGCAGTTTTACTATCTATTGACGTGGTCCTTGTAATATTGAGATGTGTCAATGCGAAATCACGGCGAATTCCACAAACAAAAGGAAAATACATAAGTCTCGTACACAACGAAGGTTTCGAGACCACTTCAAGGACCGTTGACAAGAAAAAAGGAAAAATGTCGACGACAAGAAATTTACAGAGGTACAAGAGCGGTACTTTACGAAACAGATGTATTTACTCGTCCAACTAATGTTGTAAAGGCGGGAAAGATTGTTTTATATTTTACATTTCATATAAAAATATTTTTGCCATCGAGATATTTTATATTAAAAGATATTGGCACCTCCAGTATAATTCAACGAAACTCAGATTTCTCTAACAAGTCAAAAGTATTTACTGAAGAACATATAATGTTTATTCTCATTTTTTTTTTTAATTATAAGAATATTTCAAGTGTTTCTTTTTTTTTAATTATCAGAGTAGTTAATTCAACTTTTTCGCTTTGAATTTAAAATGTTTTTAATGTTAAATGCATATCTCAGAATCATCACATTACATTCTAAAAAAGAAGAATGGTATGTTAGTTGCCTCTTTCATCGCATTCAGAGTTAGGTATGCCCTCATTTTACGCAGGCTTTCTTTAATTCGCTTCATACCAGACATTACAATGAGTGTAGATCAGGGGTGGGGAAACAATGGCCCGCTCCATACAATACGTACGGAAAATAAAAATTCTAGTGTGGAATAAATTTGCGATGTAAAAATTTTAAAATATGATTTGCTAAAAAACATACAACTAGATAAAATAGTAATTTGTAAATTTCGTTTCTATTTTAAATTTTCTCTAATTATAATTCATGAAATAGCGTCCTTTTTGCTTTGACATGCCATAATATTTGACTATTTGCAAAAAAATATATGTGGACATAAAAAGGTTTACTATTTCTACCTAATGTCTAGGTCATATCCAACACGGCTGAGAGTTGCGTGTCAAAAGCAACGTTATACGTGAAATAACCTTGCCTTCTGCCACATAAAAATAAAAGGGTCAAGTTTAAAGGCGGAATGTTACGTGGATTTTATTATTTCTGTTTATATGAGAGGTTATTCATAAAATATGCTGTAATACAAACTGTAACATGGATATTATTATATGATATATAATTAAAATAATTACATTTTTTTTATTTATTTATTTCAGGTAACAAAGGACCCATAACGAAATTTACATCAACAATACAATATTAATACTTTTTTTTAATGAAATGATTAGCATACATGTAAAAAAAATCTCCTTGCATTTTGCTTCGAAAAGTAACTTCGTAACTCTAATAAGTAACTCCAATAACTTTCTTTGTCGCAAAGAAGACCTAGATACTTCTAGTATTATAAGTATTAAGGAGCGGCGCTGAGTGACACTTCCTTCTTAACTACCTTCTATTAAAAAAAAAACATAATATTAGATCTGTAAGTAAAGTCCTAAAACGCCCATATATAATTTTCCACTCCATACTAAACTCTAAAATAGTCAAATAATCGTTGCCATATCGATATCTCCAAAGAAAACACATAAAAATATGCGGAAAAAGCGCTCGTTACCGACCTTAGGAGAGCAATAAAATCTCGCATGTATCAGTGATTGCCCCCTGTCGCACACATATCTGTAGACACGAGATTCCAAGCATTTAACGACAGTTTTATAGTCGACTGGAGCCGAACTGACTCAATGTCAGTATTGGTTCTCGAAACATTATGAAACCCTTGTAAAAAGTCTATATTGGACTTATGTGACGGGACTTTGATGCATGTAATAAATCATTTGATGCATGTGTTACATATTATAAAAGTCGTTCACCGCGTCTGTGTCTGAACGCGATAAACTTAAACCTACTGACCGGATATCGATGAATTTGGCGTGGATTTAATTTGGGACCCTGGGACGTTACTTTTTATCCCTATAAAATGTATAGCGGGAACTAACTCTTTTACGCCGACGAAGCTGCGAGGAATACTTGGTGCATTATTGTTTATATAAGTGATAGTTTTAGTAAACAAAGGAATTCTATGTTTTCTTTAAACGGCCATAAGACTCCTGGGTATTCACGGGAAATTTTTGTTGATGCCATTGAGATTTTCTGAACTAAAAATCACATAATAGATAAAAGTGACGCATGAAAGCTATCAATTTTCTCGTCTATTTATAAAGAAACGGCAACAGAATACTACGCTATTTGTAAATTTATTAACACCTTATAACATATAGGCTTAACATACGATAACAAAATTAAAATTGTAATATGAAATATGAACAATCTACTCGTAATTAGCAAATCTTTAATATGTTAGTAAGTGAATTCAAAGTTAATACAATAACCGTGACTAAGGCTAGATAAGCTATATGAATATATAAGTAATCTTGGACATACGGACTTAATCATAACCTAATTAACTCCTAAAGAACGGCCCTTGGGTGCACGGAACGACAAAAGCAGCTTAAACAGGGATTTGATGAAAATTTCCTGGGTATTTAAATTACCATGGACATTAAGCTACAGGTAGTCTGAAGCAAACAGCCTAATCTCATTGTACTTGCCTTATAACGTATTCCCTTTCCAGCGGTCATAATCTCAACAAACGAAACGCAAGGTTGAAAACCATTATATGGTTTATAAATGTTGTTCTTTGACGGATTTCGTAGGGCCGGAAAATATTCCTCGTAACAAATTTATGGAATGTTCGAATTATTTATTTACAAAGGCGTGTTTTATCGGTTATTGCCAAGGTTATTCTTGGGAATGGCTGATAGAGATCAGTTAATGGCGTTCGAATGTAGTTTTCGGTAAATAAAATACAAACTATTTAGTGGTAGTGATAACCGCAGAATGCCTTGCCTTCTAGTCGGTTGAAAACGTTTATGATTTTTCTATTATCGTCTTACCTTTGATACGCTCTCCAAGAACATGTACAAAAAGTTTGTTAACAATGATCATTTGAATATATAATTTTCAATCTAACTTCCTATTTGTCTTTTTAATTCATCCTATTATCGTAACTCCTATGATTTGAGAGGTTTAGGATTAATAATAATTTTTCGACTGGGCGAGCAGGGAAGCTTTTATTAGATCCTATATAATATGTAATTTACATTTATATCTTCGGGAAATGTATGAAACAGTGATAATATTTGTTTTAAATATTATATTTATTTAAAAAAAATACTTACAATAAATTATAACACCTTGTTAAATCAAAACCTTGTAGTCAAATTCCGTATAACACTAGACGTCTAAAACTAGATTTCAGAATCATTATGATCATACTCTATTAAATCATATGTAAACAAATTATGCCGCTCTGATTATTGAAATCAGTACATAGAGCGTTCTCTTTGTATGAACATTGTGGGGCCTTTAGTAAACGGGTTGTGTAATGAAAAACGATAGTCATCCCGACGGTTCTGCTTTCTTCAATGTTCCGGAGTTTTCGATTAAGATAATCTTTTTTGTAAACACGCGTGTATTATCCTTTGTGTGTTTTGAGTTAATATCGTGTATGCGAATTTGGCTTTTGCTGATTTAATTTCGTTTACAGAAATTTGATTGGAATGGGTTAGTAGGAAAATTGGTGTAAGTAATCGAATTTCTCCGCATCCTAATTGGCCGTGTATTAAAAGAATATCGTTAATAATAAAAATGACTATTTTTAACTAATTCCTTTTTCTCCATACACAATAATATCAAGTTAAACAAATTAAAGCAGTAGTATAATTTTTTTAAAGTAGATCTACTACAAATATAGTAAACGAAAGGGTAAAAGTTTATTTTCAAAATTTTCGCCTCTCACCACTAATTTAAAACGTTAATTCAAATATAAACAGTATTTGAGTAAATCTCGACACGAACACATCTATCATGTAGTTTTGCATCCGCGGAACCACAACACCGCAGCGAATCCGCAAGCATCGGAAACCGTAATCAAGCTACCGGATCTGTAATTAATGCCTCCGGGCTAATAAACGCTTGGACTCGCATTGTTTTAAACCACGTGTGACGTGTCATCTGCCGTTTGTTGTTACACGGTATCGTACTAATTACACAAACACGAAAGTTTGTGAAAATTCTACAAGTAAACGCACCACTAAACGGATTTGGATGAAATTTAGCACACAGATATACTAGACACTTATTCCCGGTAAAATATAAAGTAGGACTTTCAAGTTCCAGAACTCATTGATACAGGCGGGGTCGCAAGCAAAACCTAGTCTACTTATATTCGTTGGAATTAGACCTATCAAAATAATTAGCGTGTAGACATTATTTGCCGATATGGCGATAGGCTCACCCCCTATCACATCACGGGACGGAACACACTCGGCGAAAAGTGGGTGCCTTGGTTGCGCCTCTGCATACCTCTTCGGGGATAAACGCGTGATGTTGTGTATGCGTGTGTGTAGACGTTACTTATATTCAAAACTTATACCTCAATAAAGATACCATTAATAATTTATTTCTTATTCGATAAATAAAAATAATCTGGCCAAAGAATTCCCATTTCCTAACAACGTATTCTATTTTTTGTTGTACTGCAAAAACATTCTACATTTTGTTACTTCTTTTATTATTATATTTTTTATAATAATATGTATGTTGCAAAACCCAAGGTTTTCTTTATACTTTAAAATTAGGTAAACCTACAAGGCCTTATATGTTGCCTTATAAGTCTAAAATTAAACTCGAACCTATAAAACAAATAAGAACCGAACTATGGTTACAATAGCTGTATCTCTCGCTACTCCTTAGGGATAAAGCCGTGAGCTTATATTTTTTTTATTTACCTCCCGAAAGAGATTACCTTTACACGAGCAGTATTTACCTTAGCATTGTTGAAACGCTTTTTAATTCTTTCTAGTATTCATATTTTTTTTATGAAAATTAGACGTGAGCCGCTTCTATGTAATAATTTAATGTATTCCTTTATTATCGTTGGTAATTGTTACTTTTAGTGTATGAAAACAAAATGTAGGGTTGAATATACAGTATAATATGTAGGAATACCTTCATTTTAATCGTAATGTTTTTTTACACTGACGCGATCAGAAGGTTTTTAATGGAGTATGAGTGTTTGCTTTGAAACATTCAAACTTCGATAAAAATCATCAGCTTCGCGGCAACAACTACTATATTTCTATCTTTAGTAAAACTACAGCATCTACAAGCTTTGGCAGTCGTTTGGTCTTGTCAGTTGAGATGTTGTCTAACTTTGCGAACTTTAAGCGAACTATATATGTAGATCAACGGGCGAAGTATCTATAATATCTTTATGTAGTAAATTTTATGAGGCTGCATTATACTTCCTTATATTGTCTATCTATTTTAAATAACTTTAGTTTATTAACAACCTTTACCAATTTTTTATCACATTAACTTGGTTTTACATTTAAAAACAGAAGCACACACCAAACACTAATTCAGTTTAACGGTAACTAGCATTTTTATCGGTAAGAGGCTCAATTAAACAGAATCACCAATTTTAATATATGTAGAAAGTGTACAAAACCTATTGAGAATCGTTGATTGACAGTGGAGGCCCTAAACTACGCGAGGCCCCAGGCGAAAGCAAAAAGAAACAGACGCGAGGCCCCGGGCAGAGTAAAAAAACATTCCTCTGTTTTAACAGTTTCGTCGGTAAGAAAATAAAAAAAGGTCCTGCGGGGCACCGCGCGAGGCCTCTGTAAGAGCGAGGCCCCGGGCGGTTGCCCGGTTCGCCTCCCCCAAAGGCCGCCTTGTTGATTGATTTCCAACATATACATATCTTAGAAGTCTTTGTAATGGTTAGGTCCATGTAAGTAGTACACGTGCCATTCGAAGCTGCATTGTGCGAATGAATGGTACATCTCTACGTGTTGGAATGGGATCACCTGGAACAGCAGTTCTAAAGCGTATATACGTATGCCTTTGTATTAGGTTGGTCATGATCAGAACCAGACCTGGTGTATAGTATTAAGAAACATACAGTCCTACTTATATACTTGTTTTAGTGTTAAGAAGTAGTTAAGAATTGCTTAAATAACCTTATTGAGAGGCAAGATGGCGTGTTTGCACTTACAGCTGATCGAATGAATTTGTGTTTTAACTAAGCATAGCTTTGCGAAATTTTTATGAGTAAGACTGATAATGTTAACTCGAATGAGTTTACTTTATACGTTTGCCTTTGTTTTTGGTCAAGTCATTAGATTCAAACTTACTGTCTATGAAATATAATGTTATGTCTATTTGGTTTGAGTATTAACTACTGAAGTCTCTAGAGACTTAAGAGCTGCAAGAGTATTATAGAGTAAATAGTTTATAGGTTTTTTTGTAGTAGTTTTGTCAGTGTACAAGCCCCCTCTACTAATAGGGTTTTAGGCCTTAGTCCACCACGCTTGCCTAGTGCGGGTAGGCAGACATCGTAATTCTTATGGAGAACTTCTCGGTATGTAGATTTTCTCGCGATGCTTTTCTTCGCTGTTAAAGCAAGTGAAAATTCTCAAACAATAAACACATATTTTTTTAGAAATGTCAGTGGTGCATTCCCTTGTGTTTTGAATATGCGAACCTTCATTTCGGCAGTCCATTCTACTCCCAATTACAATTTTAGACTATAGTCGCTTTTTACTTATTGTTATCTTCATACCACAGCATTCATTATATTATAAATAGCGTTACAATTTAAAACACACTGATGCTTGTCAGCTAAAATATTCAAAGCGGTCAGTCTATACAGACTGTCACATACGTATTACCTACTTAGTAAAATGTAAAGGACAAATGATGTATAAAAATAGCCCCACATTTACCAACGTAATACCATTACTGTAATATTAATAAACCTTCGCCGAACAGCCTCATTATTATTAAAATGATAACTTTGGTCCGCACGGACACAATATGGCTTTTCTAATGCCGTTCTAGTAACTTTATTTTTGGTGCTAACTTTAATAGATTTATTTTGAATGTGGGTAGAAATTTATAATTGTACCACTGAGGATTATAAAGGGTATGTGAGTATGTCTAAAAATAAATTTACGTAACGAAATATCTTTTTATAAAACATTATTACGAAATGTTCTGTTTCGTCTGTCTTTTTATTGAATGAATGTATTAAGACAAACACAAAAAAATATTAGACAAAAAAAATTTATAGTATTTCGTTACGTACATTTATTTCGAGAAATAGTCATATACGTCATTCTTACGCTAACAGATTAAATTTGTGGATTCTATATAAGTACCTATGCTAGCATTAATTTTCAATAGCTTTATTTGTGGATTTTTAGACCTTATAAAATTACTTCTATTTTACAACGATATCAACAGAAAAACAATAGAGAAGCAAGTTATCCGAATTCCGAAAAAAAGCGTAATATCTTTAAGCACTTTATGGAAACATTAACTCACTACACAAAAGAGTGTGAAAAGCTAAATCGTTCAGAAAATTTCAAATAAAGGTCAAATAGACACACATTTTTATATTTTTATTATTATCCGAACATATACGAATAGCTGAGAGGCGTGAAATCAATTTCCGCGTTTGCACAAATATTTGTACAATAAAACAACTCGGTTTATTGTGGGATCACGTCTCCCGTTTTATTTGAACGCAACATAGACAATACTAATGTATGTGTATTTATATAAGGATAAACAAACAGTAACTCCATAGTCTTTAGGAAATAACGTTTAGAAATAATGAACCCTATAAATTAAATTCGTGCATACGAAAGTATTTGTTTTTCTGGATTGTTAGATCCGATAATAATGTATAAAGAGTAAATGGTAATTGCAAATATCTGATTTGGAACAGAATATACTACTCAATATAAAAATCTATTTATAAATCTAATTTAATTACAAACGATGAAAATGTTATATATTATACACTTATCGTATTGTTTTCGTAGTAATCATAATGAGAATACAAAAAAAATTAGGCCTCTAAATAAGAGGTCATAATATAAAGCTACGCACATCTAACCTCAATCAAGCCACAACAGTAGGTGCTCAGTCAGTAGTATCCGGGCCTAACCGCAGAGGACCACTGAGCTGTTTAGAACTCCCAAACCTATTTACCACTGTTAAAAACATAAACGTATTTAAAACATACATACTAATCATTATTATTTAGGTATCTACTACGTTCTTTTTTATTCATCTTATAAAGACCCGCTAAGGTCTTGAGACCATTCTGCCAATGCTGCTTATTATAAGTTAGTTCTTAATTATGATATGTATTGTTTAAAAAAAATAGTTTTATAAGGTTTAAATCGTGTTTTAATTTATCATAATTGTTTCCTTAACTAAAAATTCATACGTGGTTCGAGAGAATATCAATGCTAGTAATATTATTAAATTGCGTGACGCTAGGAATGTACCAACCTTGCGTCGACGATCAGTGTGTCACAAACAGATGCAAGATTTTACAGGTTTGTAACATTTTTTTTATAATTCACTTTCCATTGGATTGGCTACATATTTAATTTGTGTCATCATAAAATATAAAAGGCTTATAACACCACCCATAAACAATAAAGGAATATAAAACTTAACCTCTTTTAAAAATATCGGCGGGAATTTTAAAAATGGTATTCCCTTTTTCAACGTAATATTTTATTACTTTTTTAATTAAGCATTTTAATTGTAATGTCTTGAATGCGTTACCTGATTTCAGGTATTCGACGATATAATTTTTGCATTTTTCACACTGGAAATGACGATCAAAATGGTGGCGATGGGCGTGTACGGTCACGGTACATACCTCGCCGACTCATGGAACAGACTGGATTTTTTCATTGTTATGGCTGGGTATGTATGCAATTTATCATTAGTTATTACTTACTTATCTATAGATTTTATGTAGTATTAAAGTTTATTTGTCACAGTTTTGAAACAATTTTCAATTGAATAATTGAATATTATCTATATATTAAGTTGGTTTCATATATTTTGCTGTGTTGGGCTCGCTTCAAATGTAATTAATTTGCCCCTCCATAATAAAAAAAACCATAGATTACAAAATCCCAAGAAAATGAAACATTTTAATAGTCTTGATCATAAAGCACAATAAATCCTCTCCATTACTTTTAAGATTGCATTGAGTTTATTTCAACAATTTAATTATTTCCAAGTGGAAACTGCGCGCGCGGATCTCCCTAAGCATGAGCTTTCCTAATGGCGCCATAAAAATAATTTGAATTTTAAAAAAATACTATAAGCATCAGACCATATTCCTACTCTGTATTTGAATAACACATTATTTCTACGAGGCTATCAGCCCAACCAAAGGGCAGCTTGTTTATCACAGAAATAAAATCTGTAAGTAAATATTGTCCCACTTGCGTGATGGTAGGCCCTATGATATGATTGTAATAAAAGTTTTCTGATTTAATCGCTGTTATTTGAATTTTAATTTTCTCCCGACATTCAATTTTAAGACACTGTGAGCTCATTCTACGTAGATTTAAGCATCATTAGCTAAATAAAAAATGTATAATTGTAAAATGTGGGTAGATATTGTAACTGTCTTTTCGGATGACCTACACCTTAGCTCGCCCTGTGATCTTGAAGGCTGCAAAGTCTTTGAAACGGCGGGAGAAAATTAAAATAAAACGTCCTCGATATAATTCGAAAACTAGTTTTATTTTGATATCTTACAAATATTTTCACCGTCTAATACAACCAAACAAAAATATTAATAACCATTCACACACGAACGAAAGGTGAAGCAAAACACAATAACAATTTTCACGAAAGGAAAATTCATAACAAAGTTTTGGGACCAAGAGAAACAAAGCTGTAACTAATTATCTGTTTTAATATCCCCGAATCGTGTGTACCTTACCTGTAGCTCAAATTGTAACTGTAATGATATCAATTAAGGAACTGTTTTGGCAGTTGCGAGTGTTCTACATTATTCTTCATCAAGTCTTGATCTTTCAAATTTGTCAGACATTCAATTCAGTTTATGTAATCCAAATATTATTTTCAAAATAAATATATTATAAATTACATATTATGGATTTTGGTTTCAAAGCGACATAGGTACACTTCCGCCCTGCATAGCAACTTCTTAGTTAATACAATTATATTATATTTAGCCGAGATCTTCAAAGTTAGAAGTAAGTAATAATTTATTCTAACTGTATCTAGAAATTCCCCTTTAAAATAACATAATTTAACACGTAATATATTTGGAGTTAAGCTCGTGTGAGCACTGTTTTTAAAACCATCACTGCAAATTGACCCCACTTCACTTGTAAGTCGAGTGATATCCAATAGAATTTCGACTAACGAGAGATGATTACCCCTCGACAGACACAATTATGCCGGCCTCTTGGAACTGGATATACACAGGCATATCCCAGAACGCGACACACTTACTTGAGCCAATATGACGGTCACACTAATTTTTTTTTTTTATTTCTGTGTATAACGAGACGAGCTTGCTGTTCGCCTGATGGTAAGCGATACGACCGCCCATAAACAAAAGAAACACCATCCAACACCTTGAATTTCAAATAAATTATTGTTTGGTATTCCACTGTGCTCGCATCCTAAGACATGAGATGTTAAGTCTTATTATGTACATTGCCTACAATGTCCTTCAAACCGGAACACAACAGTGATTATACACTGCTGCTTGGCGGCAGAAATAGACATTGCTGTGGTACCTAACCAGGTGGACTCTCACATATGAGAGACCTACCACCAGTAAAATATCTTCAATTTATCTATCATGTTCTATATTTCATCTAACAATCTTAATTAAAACGGATCTTTACAATTCCCAGCGCGTTGGAGTACGCACTTAACGTGGAGAACATCAACTTATCGGCGATTAGAACTATCCGAGTTTTGCGACCACTAAGAGCCATTAACAGGATACCAAGTAAGTGATTTCGAGTTATAGCTGACAATGTGTTACAATTATTACAAGGTAATAAGTATTTTATTGACGGTTATGTTTTTCTATTTACTTTATAGTCCTATAAACTGTGTTTATTATCTTTCTTCAACTCGTTTGCCGCAACGATTTTATATAAAATGTACATTAAATATCCAAAAAAATCTAAGCCCATGATTTCATCACGTCAAAACAACATAGCTGTGATACGCTAGATTCACATATTGATTAAAGAGAAAAATTCCATTAACAATTAAATATAAATTTACTATAAAGGTATTTTTTACTGAATTTATTTCCCAATAAATCCTTTTAGATAGACCTAAAGCGACTCAAATACGCCAACAAAGATTGATAATGTTGCTATAACATTATCCTAGTGAAAGCAATTCTAAGAAATGAAGAGCCTTATAAAGCTATTAACAACACCGTCCTTGTACTAAACACGGTAAAGAAGAGCTCTTAATATAAGAACCCCTTTACTTTAGGCAACCTTTTCTACACTAGCGACTTTGTTAAGGGAAGTTTAAGTAAAAAAAGGTAAATACTTTGTAACATTTGTAAGATTTACTTATTGGATTTAGTATTTGAACTGTTTATGTTTCAAATGTGATGAACTCGAATGAATACTCCAATAAACCTTTAACATTTTTACTTTTTAGTTATTATAAAATTCAAGAAGTCTTTATAATAAATAAATTTGCGATTATCACGTAAATTTACGTATGGGAAGAATAGGTAGTAACCTATAAAGATAATAATAGCTTCGGATTAGTTAAATATTATTTTTTACAATCGAAGCAGGCGTTCTAAAGATTAGCGCGTTTAAACTAAAACTTCAGCTATGAAGCATAATAACTACATGAGCATAGGTATGATTATGGATTGTGATTGCAAAAACACGGTATAAATTATTATAACAGGATGATATTATGCAACAAAGTAAAAATACAGCTTACAAATATGACATCATCCACAATTCTAGGAAATAAACGTAAACGTGTCCAGTGAAGCTGAACACAAAGAAATCCATACGGTGGGTGGCAGATACGAAAATTAACTGCGCGTTTCGGTGAGTGCGGGCCGCGATCGATCGCAGCAACAAGTGAACCAAAGGCCTCTGACGTCGGCTTAACGAGTGCTGCCATTTCCACGAGACTACAGTTACATTACAGCCAGATAAATATTGTTTACACAGTGATTTTTACAGGTCAATGCGGTAGATAAAATATGGTACATTCGTCGCGAATATATCATCGAACATGTAAAATATGTTACAACTTACAAGAATTATGAATTAGTTTTAGCTCGCAGATCCGCCTGCGTGTAAAAGTTTTGCTGATATAAAAGTCTTGCTTTATACTTTCTTGGGATAAAATTGAGCCTACATTTTAAGATAGATCTTAAATAATACATCATACGTTGTTTTACGTTGTTCGTATACAAAATAATTTGTGGTCGTACCGTCGCTTGCAAATAAAATGAAACCTATGTTCAGTTAAAAAAAACCTTATCTTTTATAATATTAGTATATATTCATATGAACAACATATTATATATTTCAAACAAAGACGCTCTGGATAGCATAAATTCTTCACGGTAGCATTTACTTCCTTACACCTCCCTAAAGACAGTTGTTATGTCATTTAATAATGAGCTCCTCAGAACAAGCCCCTCTATTCATCTTGTCTATTCCACTTCTATCATTCTGCGCATCCTTGCACCACAATCGTCTAAGTTTACGTGTGATAAAGCGATTAACTTCAAGCACAAGACATTAATCATGGCTGAATTATCTCCAAGACGGAAATTAACACAACTTCACAAAGAGCTGTTATCTATTATTTAATTAATTCGTGTAAGAAACCATATTCAAGGAATAATCAGGATTAGTGTTTTGTGTATTCAGTAACGATGTTTAACAACTAAATTGAAAATCTACAGTATTTTTTTAAATAAGGGTTTTCTATGAATATCTTGATGAATGCTTGCTTGACAAAGATTTAAACTCCATGGTAACCATAAAGTACTCGATTAAACTTTGTCTAAATAACACGCTACAATCGAAACGTAGCGTAAGCATTGAAATTCAATAAATCACTGCAACAAAGCGCAAAAGCCGTCACGACTTCCAAACGGTTAGCATTGAACATTCAAACAAAAGATGGGCACGCGCTAAAGTTTTGCACAAAACCCCATCTGGGTCTCGCAAACAACTGGGACAATGCAACCCGCCCGCAAATTAAATCGAGCCACGATCGCCCGCGGTTAGACATACATCGGCACTAATTTGCTCTTCGCACAATTTATTGCCCCCACGTGCCTTTTTATCCCGTTAAATTGAAATGCAAATTTTGATTTATATCTTACGGGGCTCAATGTTTTATCTTCCTCTTTATTTCTTCATTTCCTTTTCATTTAGAATCAAATATTTTTTTCCGATCTGCTTTTATGCTGTTGATAAACATCAGTCATCAGGCCAGATTGAGTGCAATATTACTTATAAATTGCTGTTTGATATTTGGTGCAGAGTTGTATCAGAACTCAGTAATCCCATTTTGAAAGCCTACATAGGGTAGGAATTAATTAAAATCAATCCAGTTCGCCCACGTGAAACTGCACTTCAGCGGTAAATGAATTCACAAAGTCTATCAAATTGCCATCAATATACTCAGTTTTACAAATCTGCTACCGCTGGAAAAACTGTTTTCCTTTGATACAATTTATGAAATAATGTTACGTTAATTACGCCATATTTATTTTTATGTTTAATTTATACAGAACGTATATCACAAAAAATTATGTTTATTTCAGGTATGCGTATTCTGGTGATGCTGCTATTGGACACACTTCCCATGTTAGGGAATGTATTATTACTATGTTTCTTTGTCTTCTTTATATTTGGAATCGTCGGTGTCCAACTATGGGAAGGAATCCTAAGACAGCGATGTGAAATCGTCTTACCGCCAAACGTACCTAAACCAAAGTAAGTTTCTATATTTACCTTCGTAGCAACGTCGAACTCTGGATATTACAGTTCCACCGCAATATGTTGACGCGGACTCATATTTGTAAGCGTTAATTAGTATTAAATAATGAATGTAACCGAAATTATATGACACAGCGGGTTCAGTGGAAATGTTTAAAGTTTTGGATGAAATGAGTTTTCCATTTTGCTCCATTTGCTCGAGAGTGCTCGTCTTAGCGGCACGTTCCATTGCTAACGTTGACTGCATGCAATATTTAACGCTTACGTCCTCGACGGGCACATCCACAGCTGTTCTATACATCATTTTAACATTGTACATTTTGTTGTTGCCTATTGTTTTCGCACTGTTACTAACATTTGTCAAACGCGCATGAGAAAAGGTTCCGCTTTTCGATTTACAAACAACACACTTAAATATTGCATTCTGTCAACACTTTACAAAATAATTAATCCCGATAACACACGCATGTTGAACCATTTATGTATCAAAATACAGAATGTGTGATCGTGGAAACCTTTACTTACTTTACTAATTTTGTTACATTCGAATGGTTCGTGACATATCTACCTGAACATATTACAAAGTAGATAAATACCATCATAGTGAACGAAAACCAACAATGATCACTCTTAGTTGATACCATCCAGATATTTTATACTTAGAACATATAGTAACATTCATTAATGAAACTAAGAATGTTGTTTGCCGAAGATAGCCAAATGACGCAATCTTCGCACTGGTACTACATTCTTAGTTTTATGAAGTTTTGCAAGTTGCATAGGTACATGACACCCGTCACGGCTTCCTCAATTTGTGTTCCAGAGACCTGTCCGAATGGTACAGAGTGCGCGTCAGAGTGAACTCGTAAGGATTTGCGATCAAAATTAATGTGTTTATATTACGAATATTGCGATCTGTTGTTACGTGTACCTTTACACATCTGCCGTCCAGATGTGCTATCGTGTTTGCTTCCCTTTCACGAATTGGCAGTTTTATAGGATCTTTAGGAATTTTATAGCCTTTACAATGTTATCAAGTTCAAAAAGGAAATTCCAATTATATTGTATGCTAGAACTGCCAATTTGTTTTTATTGAATACATGGGTAGTTATTTCAACTTCCTCTAAAATAAGTAAATATTATTTCGATTATCTCCTAAATTACTTTCTCTAAAATAGCGCTCTTCGTTATGATTTTGCTGAAATTATGCTGTAATTATTGATTTCTCAAATACGAATCCGACAATGATAATGTTTCCGTGAACTGTACCATTCTTTTCAATGACAATTATTACCAACACATATCAATTCCACAAACCACAAAACATTATTTGAATGTGTGCATTGTCATTTCAACATTATTTTACTAACTGCTAGTGGATACTGATTTCATGAAACACAAGTTTTATTTTATTTCTCATAATGTCTTCCATCTCGTACATCGATGAGACATTTTAGACTGAAGTTGGTGGCCACAATAAAACTGTTATGGCTGTCATCAAGAGAACAAGCCCCGAAACGACCGGGCGCCCCAAATGATGTAGGTTACGAGCATTACGGCCAGCGTTCGTGTTCCGACGCATGTGTACTTCGTCGTAAACGATAACGGCGGAGAGCTACTGACGTTAATCTCTTCGATCCACCGATGCTCGGCTTCTCTAAGCCACCTTTATTAACGCTACCATTACCATTAATTCGTATAGCTGATAGATTTGCCACTATTAACCAATTCCCGCCTTCATTTCAGCATGTTGCATGACTTAATGTCGCTGTTGTGTCTGCATGCAATCGCGTTCAATTACTTAAACTTTAACTGCTTCTTTGCAATCTCGACCTATCAATACTATACTGACTGAACATAATTGACTTTTCTGATTAGTTCTGATTTCACTATAAGTTTTGTATTCAAATCACACTTCTTTTAAATTTGTTGTACGTAATATAGTGACACATATACCTATTATGAATCTCGATATTGTATCACTGTGAATCGATGTTAGGTTTTTTAATATTATATTTAACAAATAGTGCATCTACCAAAAACAACACGAGGGAGGCATTAGTAGAGTACATAATACTCCTTTATGAATAAAACATCCGTTGCTTCTCATAATCAAACCCATTAATCATTGCCAGCACAGTGTCTTCAGTAACGTATAAACTTTTCCATATTTTCTCTGTCCATAAAAACGTCTTTTGTTTTGTAGCATATCCTTTTACTACGAGTTCTCCAAAGAATTGGACTATATATGCACGACACCAGAGGACAGTGGCATGCACCAGTGCGGCGACTTTCCTCCTTACCGATATGGGGCTTTGGTTTGCAATGAAACCGCAAGACCTTACTCGTATAATAGACCAACGAACACTTCATGTGTGAATTGGAATCAGTATTATACTAACTGTACGCAGAGAGGAGCGAATCCGTTTCAAGGAACTATTTCTTTCGACAACATTGGCCTCGCTTGGGTTGCCATATTTTTGGTGAGTGTTTATATTTTAAGAAATATTACTAAGTTGCGCTTCAATCCAAAATGTTTTTGATGGTTATAATCCTGCATATAACAAAGTAACTTATAAGAGCAAACAAAATATCTAAAGATAAGAATATTGTTTTAAAATTTTGTTGTTTTGGATGTAGACTTCTAGCTGAACAATTTCAATAAAAAGTTAACTAATAAAGATTGTTTTCAGGTGATATCTCTAGAAGGATGGACTGATATAATGTACTACGTGCAAGACGCGCATAGTTTCTGGGATTGGATTTACTTCGTGTTACTGATTGTGGTGAGTTTCATAGCGCTCGTAAATCTAAAAGGATTTTGTAATGTATCGTGACAAGGGTATGATGGAGGCGGCCCTAATGTTCATTACATCTTGTATTTTTTGTAAGAAAGCTTTGTGTCATTTACTTGAGATTATTTTGTTAGTTATTTTTCTTCTTTCGTTAGAAAGGTGTCCTTTTTATACACTTATTTGCATTTTTAAATGAATATCATTTTTGTTAATTCTAGATTTAAGGATATTTAGAAAAGAAATTATTTACAGCATATTTGTCACAACAAGAAATATACAAAACTAAATTCTTCTTGATATATCTAGTATGTCAACTGCTTATGAAAACTGTGCTAAAACTTTAAGCCGATGATCGAATGTAATATCTTACTTGCTTCAACGTTATCGTGGCTTTAATATTTGTTGGTATATTTTTACAGCTTATGAAGTATTAAAAATTTGAAAATTTAGTATCCTACTTTTGACAATTCTTTCTTTATTTTGCGTAGTGTGAAGCACTCTCATCATGTTTAATTATCCCCATATATTTTTAAAAACAAAATTTGTATATTCTTCATGTACACATATATTGCTTCTTCCATAACAGCACTCACTACCCTAGTTTTGACAATTATTTGCCCATTTTGAGTGACGTCAAGCGCACTCTGATTATGTTCCCAAATATTTAAACAAATTAAAAAAAAATTGCATCCCTCAAAAACATATTATGTTTGTATTGCTTCTTGTTTAACAGATTGGGTCATTCTTCATGATCAACCTCTGCTTGGTCGTCATAGCAACGCAGTTCAGCGAAACCAAGAAACGAGAGATGGAACGAATGCGAGCCGAGAGAGCTCGCTTCACTTCGTCTTCTACTCTCGCGTCATCCACCAACAACAGCGAACCCGCGACGTGCTACGCAGAAATAGTCAAATACGTCGCACATTTGTGGAGGCGATTCAAACGACGAATGGCCAAAAAGATTAGGTATGAATTTATGTTAATTATTTTTATAATTATAGAAATCTAACCTTTTACAGCAATAGTATTAAAATAAAGATTTTTATATGTGATGAAATTCCTTTTATATCATTTTCATGCTTTAGTCAAATCGCGTCATAATCATTAAGATCATGACCATAAAATTATATCAAATTGCGACTACTGATGATTCCTATTGACAGCACACAAAAAAGCTGACTACAGCGCCTCATTACGTCGCCGTTCACGTTCATAATGACCCTTGTCTGACTAGTTCATTAACGTCTATAGTCGTAGTTTTCCACAAAAGAGCGAATCAAACATAATTAGATAACACTTCTAAATTAAATTAAATATCTCTGAGAGTACTAACGAAATTAATAAACACATCGCATTATACGATATCCAAAATGAAAATTGATAAGTTAGCACTATTACTCGTAATATATGCTGAGATAAGCCCTTATAAATGCAAAATTTGAGACGAACATAATAATCCTCATCCACTCAGTTAGATAACAATGTAAATGTATGAATAAAGCGAAATAGATTTAACGTTAAATTTGAAGTCGCTGGCAATATACTAAATCCTCATTTGCATGATTTTGGCGTCTAAACATTGTTGAGTTTGTTAATCTGATCCTCGTACGCGATGTTCGTATTTAAACTAATATTAGTTTTCGCTTTGCACATATTTTACATCGACACTTTATTGTCTTTATCAGGTTTGTTACAAATTATTTTTTACTTCGTAACATTATCTTGTACATCATCATTCGCGGGAAATAAATAAAATTAAATGTGATTGACTTAAACTGTAATTTTTTCTGCATCATTTCCATACAATCAAGATGTAACTATTATCCTAAAGAAAATTGAAGTGGAACAGACACAGTGTATATTTCGTAAAGAAATTTACCAAAGACTATAAAAATTAGAGACCTCTCTCTCCCAATTGATCTCCTACATTAATGGTAACTTAATCATTTAACATTAAATGAATCAGTAACTGATTTTTAACCCTAATGCTAGAAAAAATGAGTTGGTTATTCTATTCCATAAAGATAATATATTTAGACTACTGCCAACAATTAATATTAACTAAATGGGTATTACTTTCTCTCAGAGTGTATAAATACCAAAGAGCTCAACTTCGTTGGAGGACGAGTAGAGAAACACTCCAACTTCCAGCAAACAAGCCAAAACAGCATCATCCTTGCTGTCCACGAGTTCATCCTCAGGTAATTCTGCGCTTTTATCCTATACTTGCAACTTTGTTAGTGCAGTTTAGTCCCAATCGAATTACTGTTTTGATAGACAACATAAAAGGTCAAAATTATATTACTATTAAAATGTATTTGGATAGAATAATTTCTATGAATCGCACAGTTTCATTAAATATTAAGAGCGAAGACCGAAGTAGTACATAATCGAAGTTAGAAGAGATATTGCGGATTGGCATCAAATACAAAATGTAAAATAACATTCTCAGCATATTTCATTATATAAACGTGTATTTACATTTTATTATAATAAATCAGTTATTGACAGCTGATAAAGGCCCATATCCCTAAAGAAATATAATTACTCATCCAATTTCCACAATATCATTTCCTCGTGGACGGAGGGTATTTTATTGATTTTGGCTAATGACGTAGCAACCATATTTCATTTTATATTATGGACACATTTTAAGAAATATAAAGCTTTGCAATCTTTATTTATATTCAGAGCATTTTTTAAAAAAAACGATCAATGATTGATCTCTACTTATTGACTCAAATTTACTTATTTAATTTTCGATATGTTGATGTTATTTTCGATAGTAGCTAATAACTATCAAATAAATAGATATATAATAATAATAAAAGCCTTTATTCACTGACCAAATATACTACAATTTTTAACTTATTGTACAAGAACCAGTTAATACAAAACAAAAAAAAAATAGATATACTATATCCCTAACTTTAACTATATCACCACATAGATAACAAAACAATTACAAGTTATTAGCACATAATAAGCCCCAAATCATCTTAAAAATTCCGTGAAATTCCAAAAAGAAAATGAACTCCCACTGCGGCGATGTGTATTGATAGCCGGTGTCACAGGGCAACGGCGGTAAGGGTGTGGAGGAGGGAGGGGCGGGGGATGAGCCCCTCGGCCGACCCAGCCTGTTGCGCGTGCCCTCACTCTCCGCCGCCGACCTCGAGGTACGAAAATGTTTTAAAAGGACCCTTGGAACAGATGCCGGATTTATTATCGCGTTGATTGCTATGGAGATTTCTGTTGCTGAGTCGGTTTCGATATTTGACATGATTGTCGTTGGAATTGATATCGTTTATAAAGCTATTGAAGGTTTCTAAAGAATATAATGATTACTACGGTCTAGAAATTAAATATATTAAATAATCAATAGGAAAATTGATTTTATCGTGTTATGCAATGTGTAGTTGAAGAAATCTCGTAGACCACTGATATGTAGTATTATTAAAACAGTTCGTTCAAAATCACCATTTTGGATACAGAACGCTTCGAACCTATCTCTTCTATCGCCGCCATCGTTGGCTAGAAGAAGGTCATCAGTGATGTTCAGTGACACAGTATTACTGCACGCACCAAACGTCCCTCATGTCGCCCATCCACATAACGTTTGCTCCTCCGAGAAGATGACACAAACAGGTGATGTATCTTCTAAATATAAGACATTTAAATATACTTTGTACGTGTTGAAACTTCAAATTAACACATGAATATAACATTCATTATTTTAGGACGCAATACTTATATTAATTATCTAATAAAACTAAATCCGCTGGAAGAAACTTCTGCCTAAAACTTTCTAAATTTTGACTTAGTACTCACAAAACAATGCAAACAGCTGTATTTTTAAACAAATGTTTTCGCACATTAGCACTGCTTATTCAACTGCTACATTAAAAACTTTATCAACGTCTGGCACCAAATTATTTATAAAAATAACATAACTTAGAATCTGTTAACAATTTGAATAAATATTTGTAGATTCATTGTGTCAGCGTGACTGGCTTAAGAGCCAAAGTGGTGAGTCTAGCGGAGGTAGACCTAGACGACGCTATTAGACGGGCATGTGTAATCTGGTCTCAATCTCTTGCTTCCTTTCACTGTTCCTTCATAGAATTCAGCTGAATAGGATTAGGATTACTTTCAAGATGAAACTTTTCAATTAGATTTTTCGCTTATCCCCTTCCAGATTAAGATAGATTTTTTATCTTGTGTGTGTTTTTGTACAGTTTTCGATCTCAATCCGTGTACCTCGAAAGCATTTACTTAAGGAAAGTACTGTACCTAATTGTTTCAGTTGTAATAAAATGTAGAAATATTGTATATATATCAGCACAGTTTAAGTCCTATTCTAAATAATTAGGTTTTGAAATAGCATAAAATTCCTGTCCCTATTTTACATGTATTCTTTCAAGTTCTATGTAAATAAGTGTACCTATCATTGTGTTAATTACCTGTTTTATAAAAAAAATAGTTAGGAAAACCATTTCCAAGTCTATATTTTATGTAAGTCAATCCAAATGCTTTCGAAGTACATACCGCGAGAGCAGATTAGTGATACTTATTTCGGGGGCGTAGAGTTCGACTTGCCGACAGGCGATACGGCGGAGGAGAGAGCAGCCGCGGGCGGGACCATGTCTTGTCAAGAGCTGTTGGCGCTGTCTGGAGCATTGTCGGCTGCCTTGCCGACTGGACAAGTCGCGTTAGATTCCTTTTTTGAAGAACTCACTAAGGGTATCAGCAAACGAGCTGGCGAAGATAAAATTGATACAAAGGTAAGAAAAGTAAGGGACTGGTATTGTGATTTGGTCAATTATGAAAAATTAGTAAGGTTTAGTGACTACTGTAGATTCGTATTGAAAATCAAATCGTTTCAACTCTCGAAGCAGATTATTTTCCAACGTACATTTTTTTTTTTTTGTACATTTTCATATTTCTTGTAGACAGTAGAAATAGAAGATTTTTCGTGTTGCGCGGATTTGCTGGCGGCGGAGGCAGCCGCGAAGGAAACAAGAAAAGGACGATTCAGAAACGCGTGTTCAATGTTCTGGAAAAGGATATTGAAATTCTTTTCGATACTGCGAAAACATATCAGAAACATCGTTGATCATAAATATTTTCAACAAGGTAACAAAAGAGAGCCCGAAAATTGCTTCATATATTATTTAATTTTTCGTGACACAAGTCCATAATTCAAATATGTTTTGTTAGACGTTCAGACTCTTATAAAAATTAAACATTTTGTAGTTGTTCCCGAGCTATTGTCTGCTATAATTAGAAATTTATTTATTTTAATATTAACGAAATAACATTCTGTGATAATATTTTTTTAATATCTATGGAAAATAAAATATCACCTAAACTATTGTCAATGAATTTCCGTTTTCCACAGGTATTTTACTAGCAATTCTAATCAATACGCTATCAATGGGCATTGAGTATCACAATCAGCCGGAGGAACTCACAGTAATAGTTGAAATCAGCAACATTGTATTCTCCGCCATATTCGCCATTGAGATGATTCTCAAAATAGTTGCCGAAGGTCCATTCAAGTACATATCCAACGGTTTCAATGTGTTCGATGGAGTTATTGTTATTCTTAGGTATGCTATTATAATCAAATATCCTTTGTTACAAAGTATAAATTTACAATAGAACAATATGTCAGTTAAGTAGAAACTAATGTTTTATTAATTTAGAAGACTATAAATTAAGATTGATGGATACCTTACAGACTGATTATATTTGCATATATTATAATATTGTGTTCAACATTCTACTAAGATATTTCACACATTGACAACAGTGCATTCGAACTGGCTCAAAGCATGGGCAACGAGAAGGACCTGGCCGGCGGCTCGGGCCTCTCCGTCCTCCGAACATTCCGCCTCCTCAGGATCCTCAAGTTGGTTAGATTCATGCCCAACCTTCGGCGACAGTTGTTCGTCATGTTGCGCACCATGGACAACGTCGCCGTCTTCTTTTCTCTGCTCGTCCTATTTATTTTCATATTCAGGTAACTATTGAACCGCTTCTAGAATAGATAAAGAATCAAAGGAACTAAAGCTTTAAGAATACAATAAAGAATAATAAGCTGAAATGTAAAATTTAATTTAAACTTGCATGGATTAAAACGTTAAGTACAAAGAATTAAGTTTTATTTAAGTTCAAATATAAATGTTTTTTTTAAGTTAATATAGTCCCTTAAAAGGGACATTACTTTCTTAATTTTATTTTTCTTTACCTGTCCTCTTGAGATTTTGAAACAAAACCTATTTGTTCAAACGAGGCTCATAAAACTTTCTTGTCTTTAGTTATTCAATAAGGTATATGTATCGTAATATCTTCTGAAATAAATATTATGATGTACTTATTTATTTATAAACTCGACCTGAAGAGTTTCCTAAACATTTATTTTGTTCATTAATCCTTGATATTCCTCATGTTATGTCTGTGTTTCATACATGTACTGTAGAGATAGTTAACTAGTAGACAAACGTCACGGGAAAGCAATCGCTCTGATTGCTCAATCAGTTCTTTCATTTTTCCGTAGCAAAGAAGAGTCACGCGACTCTCCGTTAAATACGAAATTCTGAATATTTCTTCTTAACTGTCACACCCGCATCCTTTAACCTGTGCACTAACTGTGAGTGATCTCTCCTAATTTCTATCAATCTTTTCCTATCGTTTGTCAGCCACTTCTGTCTTGGACATTCCACCCACTACACACCGCCACTATCCACACTATCTACAACTTTTTCTCTTCTATTTATAATATCTTTATTAATCATAGTAACTTTCACGCTTTTGTGCTTTTCGTCCACTTCAGTTTATCACACTTGCACTACCACTCATATCTTTAGTGTGTACCAACGCATTCTTATGTCTCCTCATAGTTTTGTATCTCCTCCTGTTGTGTGTGGAAAGGATTATGCAGTAACCGTATTATTATCTAATCGTATATTGCGTGGTAACGTTCAGCATCCTCGGTATGAACCTCTTCGGGTGCAAATTCTGCAAGAAAGACGAGCATGGCGAACAAGTGTGCGACAGAAAAAACTTTGATACGCTCTTGTGGGCCTTTGTCACGGTGTTTCAGGTATTCAATATTTTAAATTAAAATTCCTAACAGACAATCCAGAAACAGACTGAACTTGCAACATTACTAAACGCTTACAAAACGGGTCCGTCAGCAGTCAACACTCATGACAGTATGACAATCCCAATAACAGAAGATTGTCTTGTGACGGCTAATCGACTAACCACGCGAGTACACAAACAACTGTTCACTTTGCTGCAAGATGACGTGTGCCACACGGCTGTGTAACATTTGACGCTGGCCCGAGTACCGGCTCCGCTTGCAGCATCGTGCGTTGTCAGACAAGCGTTCAGTCGCGTAACCGCTACCATAGAACCCGCGTAGAGAGATCTAGTACCATCCGTAACAGATTGAACCAACATCATCTAGTGTCACGTTCACGTTGTCATGTTGTTTCGTACGTATGAGAAGTTGTCGAGAGCACATACTTAGACAGTGAGCTTGGTTGAACGTAGGTTAGTTTGAGGTCGTTCGGAGCCGAGACGTGGGTTAACCTGTTCGTCAGTTCCTCTATTCCCATACTACTACAGCTGCACTCAGTTTAAACAGTATCTCTTTCACTATGCATGCTGCTTCTATAATTTAGGATTTATTTAGATACGAAACTGATGGCTATTTATATAAACCTACCTTTATTTTTTTTATTGCACGAAATTTCCATTGGTTTCGTTATCAAACCCCGCATCCTTGTTTTAACTTCAGTAACAATCTAATTTTCAATTACTTTCCCTTTTCTTGAACATTTTAACTTCCACTTATTAATAACTAATAAATTGGTCCACCCATCTAAGTTTCCTTTCTTATTTCACCTGCATATCTCAGGATGAAGTTATTTATGAAATTAATGCATTTTAATTTGAATGACATTGCAACGAGTAATAATATTATTATTGAACAATTATGAATGATTAATTATTATCTTAAATACCTTTACCGCACTTTACTTTCGCCTATTTTATCTTTCGGATTATTTTAATTGCATTTATCTTATTATATATGATCATGAGGCAGTATTTAAAGAATGATTAATACCAATTTGAAATGTATCAAAACATGCACTAAATAACACGATGTTAATGAAGTACTTGTTTAATTTAGAGTAATTAACAAAACCGTTGGTGGTAGCGTCCCAACGGCGATAACACTGCTTAACCACTTAGGCTTTTTATTGTTAATATTTATCAATACATCACCAAACTGAGACCATTTGTAGTCGAAATAAAACTAATATTACGGTTGTTATAAAATTATAAGTAATTGTTACTCACGTATAATCAGTGTTTGTTGTTGTTAATCCGTACTTATAACTTTATTGTATAAATGGAAAATTGTATTATATTGTGCATAATAAATAGCTGAAGTCACATTAACGTCACTGTGGAGCACTGCTTCTATGGGCTACAGGCACAGTGTACAGAGTGCAGCGCAGTCCGTAACATTAGAGTTATTTCGCTGTGGCAGCGGTGGTGGGGTTGCAGTGTTACCGTCGCTTACGCATCACAGGTCATCAGGACTCGGTCGCGGCGTGTGCGCATAGCATTTTCTTTTTCTTTCATTTTTCCATCGAACCCGCGACGCGCAGTATTCTGGGCATGTATCTATTCGGTGGTAAGTTTTGCAAGTACGTTGAAGACAACGGCAGCGAACGAGATTGCACCTGTCCCGAAATCATCTCGCATCATCCCAAGTGCGAATGCGACAGGAAACATTTTAATAACATCCTGTGGGCCACGGTCACCGTGTTCCAGGTAAGTGTTGGCAGGTTAGAACCTATAGGAATTATAGTCGGTTTATTTGCGATCCCGTTTGATATGTTCTTAGAGGATAGAAGCCGCGTGTTTCTCGTAACGACCAAATTGAACTGATTGGAACTGTAGCATACTCTGACCGATTTGACCCATGTGTTCAACTCGTCAAAACATGCGATTCAAAATTATATGGACAATGATTTGTGTATTACGAAACTTGGCACAAGCGAGAGATTCGCCGTATTATATTTGTTTACTAGTTATGTTTAAGTATGCATCATACTAAGAGCGCTCAGTAGTTAGTTGCATCTTGCTTCGTAGTGAATAGTGTTAGTACGAAGTGCTGGACCCTTACGCTTGTGTACTCAAACCGCCGTCTGTGTATGTTACCTTCCATGTATTAGTATACACTAACAATACAACATAACACAACTAACACGAACACGCTGAATACTAACATGTGTTTTTTATGTTTTATATTATTTTTTATGATTTAACATTGAAGTAACTTACAAACACCAAAAGGCACGACTTATATACAATATGACAGCACACCTTGCTTATTTTGATTTATTAAAGAGAATTAAATATTTGGAACATATTTTGATGTGGTAGAGCGGTTTGCACGCTCCGGCTGTCTCCTCACTTTGATGTAACGTTTCAGGTTTTGACCCAGGAAGATTGGAATGTTGTGTTGTTTAACGGTATGGAAAAGACGAGTCATTGGGCCGCGTTATATTTCGTTGCCCTTATGACTTTTGGTAATTACGTACTGTTTAACTTACTGGTTGCTATACTTGTTGAAGGATTTAGTTCTGAGGTAAGTTTGATTTGCTCATACCTCTAGGAGCCCGTACCTGCAAAATTCATGAACAAATTCTCATGTGTTATTCAAATGTTTTAGCGAAATGAGAGGAGAGAACGTGAGCAACGCGAATTGGCGAAGTCGAAATTGTCAAGCGAATGTTTCTCTGACAATAACGAAATGCAATACGACGAGTCGAATTCGGGATCTCATTCGAGTGATAGCTTCTCGCAGGTACGATTCGTAACTGTCACTCGGGCTCTCTTAAACCGAAACATGTGAGCCTCAATATTGAAATCGAATGTATACGCCTATTTTATATGCTCGGAATAAATGATTTACCCTTATATCATTTCGAAAAAGGATTTGTAATAATTATTAATAAGAATTTATATATTTTTTTTTAATTTTTATCGTTTACCGCAGTTGCCCTGTCCTTCGTAGAAATTAATAAGCAATATTATGTAAATTATGTCCAATATTTTTGAATAATTAAAAGTTATTCCCGAACAGAATGAAATAAAAAATTATTGGCGGTCAGCGGACGACGTTAGGAAAGCTAAAGACGATGTGAATGGACATAAAGATAAATCGGGGAAGACGCGACGCAAAACAAAATCCTCTCACCACCCAACACTTTGCAAAGACTGCGCTCAATCCAACAAATGCAACCTACAAAAAGTAAGTGAATATCTAACTATGTAAATATTAGACCTTTTTTAAAATTAGGATTCCATTCGCTTAAGCAGTAGTTAGCTATTTTCAATAATTTTACTTTGGACTGTCCAAGAAATAGGAGCCAGATCAATCATATTTAACGGAGCGCTAAAATAACAAATATAGTGACCTCAATAAGTACAACAAACGGACAACAATACATATTCTTATTAAACAAAATGCTGTCCACTATAAAACCTTTAATATTGTTTGTGACGCAAACGAGAATGCAAAATAATTTGTAATGAAAAATTGGGTGGAATTTAATTAATACACCCAGTTTCATATCTCAAAGCAATTGAAAACAAGCTGCATAGAACACGCCGTCGTTGTATAATTAACATTTTCCATCTGCCGTTCTTTGTGTCACAACCATGTTTATTTATCCATGTCTTTTGCTTATTATACGAGATATCACATTAATGAGAAGCTTTGACTATTCATTCCTCACTTGGTGGATTATGTAATGCGGCAAGATAGTTTATTATATGGACATGAATTAAAAGGATTAATCTTGAAAATATAAGCTTTAAAACCCTTTAAATAAAATTTACATCTTACCACCATTTATCCTTGGTGATGAAACCAAACCCAATGTAAATTTTTGTCTTATAGCACAGGTGAAAACCGCCAAACACTTTCTACCGAATCGTCTTTCGCGTTTATACTACATATTCAGCTGATATTCAAATCCATGTAGCGATTGAGCCATATACCCTGACAAATCTCAATGTCATGCAGAGCTTCGCAATTTTTCTGGGTATTGTACTGTTTACGTCCAACTGCTTACTATCGGATCACTGCCGAGTGACAGGCTCGTCTCAAAGTTTTATTATAGAAAAGTATTTTTCGTTGTGGATTTTGTTACCGTCTTTTTAAAAAGAATTATAATTTCTTAGGAATCAAAAATGTTGGCAAGCAGTGCTGGATTACCAGACGCGACAGCTGTACCCATGATTACTCACACAGCGGCCACACCTCAAGACTCTCCATCAACCACCTTGGAACCTGGAGCGTCGTTCAGAGATTTCAATATGGCTTTAACCTTGGAGCGATCGTCTATGCTATCCAGTTTAGATTCTATTGACAGGACATCAGTAAGTATCTAATACATTTTAAAATTATTGAAAACGCTAACAATTTATTCAGAACATTTACTTGATTACATTGTTTAACATTTTAAATCTATAAATGCATTGGTTATGATATTCATTGGATTTGATAAAAGGATTACATGAGTAATATTCAATTTCAACTTATTATATTATAATATTTACTTGTTTATAAACCGCAATAGTTTTAAGGCGAAACATGATTCTAAAACTATATTATCTATAATATGAGAGTCATTTTGGCATTAAAGATTGTAATCATATAGCTATATAATCCAAAAATATACAGACCAACGGCCTAACCTATATAAAACCTAAGTAAATCTTTTTATTCCAGTGCGCAAGTATTCCAGGATTACTAAAACCACCAAACAGTTACACGCTAACACTGCACTCAGTGCAGGCTCAGTTAGGTGCTGAGAAGGCTCGCCTCCCACCTATCTCTTTAGCGCCCCCTCCTCTGACCCTCGCACCTCCTCCAGTGAGGTCCACGTCACCGTTATCGACGACACCAAGTACTCCAAAGTCAACGCCATCACCGCTTCTACCGGAAAAGAACCTACAAGTCACAATAGTTAAGGACGAAAATTGTTTGAATACGAATGACAAAGCAAGTCTGTTAAGTTCCCAGAAGTAAGTCATAGTTAATTTTAATGTAGTTACTATAATGTATGCTATAAATTATTTTATATTTTATGTTTAATGAATATAAACAGATAAATTTATGTCATTTGCCTAAGAAAAGTATGCAAAGTAACAAATCTTACAGAAACATAAGTGTGGTAAGCAGTATTGTTAACGGAGACGATAAATGCAGAGTACAAAGAGGGTACAGCTGGCGTCTATCCAGGCCTAGCTTACGGAGGAAACCTAAGCAAAGGACTGGTTCTGATTCTGATGCAGTAGTACTGAACAATGGACGCGACCACGCCGTGTGTAACGGTAAGAGAAATATAACATCCTGACACAATCTCAAAGGCAAAGATGCAATAATTTACTAAGTTAATAATTTAGTTCTGTGCTCAGTATTTTCAGATTTATGTCGATCATGCACTTATATTTTTATCATGTTACAACTCTAGGGTCTTGTATCTCTTATTTCAGATAACTCTTGTTCAGAATAGATTAGTCTCATGAAGTTATGTACAAGTATTTTTTTTTTATTTTAATAAATAGGGAGTAAAAATCCATCCGAAACAAACCTCTTACAAACATCAATATTTGTGGTAATTGAGTAAAATTTTACAAGAATTTTTAATTATAGGATCAGGTCTTCGCAAAAACGAGCTGCTTCTATCATCATCAATGGTCATTAAGAATGACACGCAATCCGAATTACCTAATAACCGATCTAGGGCACAATTGCCTGCTCCGAGAGTCTTAGCTGCTCCTGCAAGGAGAGTGTCGGCCCATAATGCTCCTCTATTACCTGATGTAAGTATTAAGTCATATTATATTGTTTAAAAGTTAGTATTATAAAAGTTGTTTGCTATTTGTGTATTGATTTGGGGCTTTAGTTTGCTTTAATACTTAATTACTGCTTTTGATGTGTTATTTCGTATCATATTCTTTCGCTATTATTGTCTCATAGTCTTGAGTATTAAGTGTTTTAGCGAACAACAGATCAGTTTCAGACAATTTTTGATATACAAATCTAATTTCAACAAAGCCATTTACTTAGTTAACGAGCTCTATTAGATAGAGTAAACTACTATTAAGAACTTTATAAATTGGCCACTATTAGTTTTTCGATATTTTATATTCAAATCGATTAGTAACTTCAATCTTATAAACCATTTTGCCTGCAGCTCGGCCACCGTGAAAAAATTTTCCCGGGATAAAAAGTGGCTTATACCACTCAGGAGTATTAAATCTTCCTATTACTAAAAACATAAAATCAGTTTAGTAGTTCCTGAGATTAGCGTCTTAAAACAAACAATGTCTACAGCTTTATATAATCGTTTTGGATAAAGCATTCTGATATAGATAATAAAAAACTATTTACGTACGGATTAACATAGACGCAGATGTGGGTACAAGTGAGGTTGTGTAATGGACAGTGGGTATGGTGAAGCAGCCGACGTCGAAGCAGTCGGAGTTCACGATGTCGTCGAAGGACTTTCATTAGTTTTTTGACATTCCAAATTCAATTCGAATACTATCATCTTTATAAACCAAAAGCATTCCAATATCTAAATACTCGTCACTGATCACAAGCAGGTGTCGTGGAAGGCACCGGAGGCTGGCTTCTCATCAGATTCCACCGTGCGACTCGACACAGTCAAACCGCCTCCCCACAGGCTGTCACTCACCAATGACTACTTGACAGGTAACAGTTTATTTGGATTTATTATTGGATTTTGGTTTGTAGGGACATATTTTTTGCTTTCGAATTCAGTATATGGATGAGGTAAATCAAAAATCGAGTTGTTATAATAGAAGTGAATTACGACTATTTCAAATTGAGCGAAAGGAATGTGGACTATATTTTTTTATTTATTTAGTAAAAAATAAAATAATATAAAATAATATAGTTATACTCTCATATTGTTTAACGATATAAAATAATTTTTAAAAGAAAGTAGTACAATAATTAAAGACGTAGAAGAATTCATCATAAAAATTCAATTTTTATATTAATTTGATATATCTAAAAGGTTTATTGCTTTAAGATAAATTTTGATTAATCAAAACAAATATTACATTACTATTTCTCCTCGGTGAAATGACTACCTCGGTGGTGTAGTTGTATTGCGTATGCGTCACGACACGGTTCGAAGGTCCCGGGTAGGGCAATATTATATTGGGGTTTCTGCTAAGTCTCTGCCCGGAGTCTGGAATTTGTGTCTAATACAGCAATAGAATCGCCCCCTATCACATCATAGGACGGAACACACCTGACGAGAAGTAAATCCCCTGGTTGCACTTTTGCCTATCTCTTCGGATAATAATTTCTTAGGTTTACGCGAATGTTACACATCAAATAAAACTAGTTATCTAATTTTATCGCGGTTTTTACATAATATTCTCCTGACGTTTCGAAGACCACCAGCCTTCATAGACGCGGACTTGAACCGTCAAGGTTAAACGCGTCATGTGTATTTACTATGATTTTTGAAACAGTCACAACAGTATCAGAAGTGAAAGCGAGCAACCTGTCGCCCACACAACTGTCGCACCCGACGCCGTCGCCGCGACCCACTCGGAACGAAGTCGCGACGCTGCCCACCAGGCCGAACAACCAACCGCTGCCTTTGATCAAACAGATCAATGAGGAAGTAAGTTGGAGAATTAATAGTATATTTTTAATGTTCTTTTTTTTATACAGGCATGGCATAATGATCTGATTGCACCTGATGGTAAGTAAAGTGGGGTCGAATAGAATATCGACTGACGAGAGATGATTACCCCTCGGCAGTCGACACAATTATGCCGGCCTGTTGAAGACGGATATATACAAGCTGATCACGGAATGCGAAACAGTTACATGAGCCACTATGGCGGGTTTTAACTCCTTGTGACACGCACCCAAACGGTGATGTTCGATTTTAATCAATGGTTGTAATAAAAACAATGTTGCAATAGCTTTGTTTCGAGCAGTGAGACTTCAAGATATTGGATTTAATCCTAGATCAAGTTCTTCTTTCCTAGGATGGAGAGTAATACAGCTAGTAAAATTCGCTGATATCATAAATGCTTTTGACAAGTCATGGGACTCATGAGACCCTTATGATAACTTTTGGGTTAAAAGTTATGAAGCAAGGGTTGTTCTATTAATAGTACGAAGGGCCTTGAATCTACTAATCTATGTGATCGCAAAATCGATGGATGTAGATACAAAAAGTAAATCAATATAAAATTATGTTAAACCCATAAACCTTCAAGAGGAGTATTATAGTGTAAAGACGAAGATAATAATCTAATATAAAATCCAAGTTATACGCGTTGCTCGTGAACATAAAAGAGATGAGGTACAAAGAAGAAATGACTAACGTCTTGAAGAAAATTGAATTCGCTTGTATAAAGCAGCAAACATTTTACATGTGACATGCTAGACTTTCTAGCGATAACATGAAATATTGAATTATTATTTTGATGCATAGGACGCATTTTATTATTCCTAACTGACAACTAATCATATGATTTTTTTTTTTATTTTATCCACAAAACGTACTGAAGGAAACTATTAAACTGAAGCAGGTTTTAACTTCTTTATTAATGCAACATATACATTATTGGTCGCCTAGTGATCAAAATCTAAGCGTTGAATTCAATATATTTGCAATACATATATTACATACATGTTGTATTTGGGCACTTTCTATATGTACTTATACTTGTCAAACCTCACACTCCTCCATGCGCGCAATGTACTTCAGAAGGAGTACAGCTCTCTTCTCGTATTATAGATAACACCATCATAAGATATAAAACATATAGAGAATAATTTATTTTAGGTGGCAATAAACAACAACGTGTGCATATTATCATCAAGATTCGACAGACGGACGTTCCGATTCAAAGATCTATTCCGCTTTATGGAGCCAACGGGATGCCTCAAGGAGAAAGAGCACTATTCGTTGTACATTTTCGCTCCGGACAACTAGTAAGGAAAAATTTTAATAAAATATTCTAATATGTAAAAGAAATAAGTCTTGGGTTATGAGATTTTGTAGAGCAAAAAGTCACCTCAAGCAGACGAGGCCTCGTTAAATTAATTCATGTTCTATGAAATTCTGTAGAAATTTCAACGAAAATCTCCGAATAACGGAGCAGCTTGGTCTAGAACTCGGTGACGTTAAATGTTAATTAGCTGAAACAAGAGTAGAAAATCAGTCATCTTAAAATTTACATATGTGTTTATCAAGTTTATACAAAGAAATAGCATTTTAAGAATACGTTCAATGTACACTAGATTTATTTTTCAACTGTTAAAAAGTCTATTCAAGTCTAATAATCAATATTGAAGTCTATTCTACACTGCACCAGTCAGTAATAAGGTTGGACAGTCAGGTGGGTCAAAATTAATACTTATTATAAAGAACAAAGTCGCATAATTTGATATTTTTTAATTAAGTGTAACTGAGTACATATATATTCAGTTTTTGCGAGTGTCTAAAACTACAGCAATGCTGTAACTTGAAATTACTGAACTTATGCTCTAGCTTACGTTATGCCATCATCATTAGACGTCTATTCGTTTAACCTGATTATCGACTCACATTTTATAATTTTTCTTGTAGTAATAATTAGTAATATGTTTTCTCTTTTGATCACAATAACAGCATAAGAAGATTCTGCACATGGGTGGTAACGAGGAGTTGGTTCGATAACATAGTGCTGCTATTCATTGCACTGAACTGCATCACGCTAGCCATGGAACGGCCCAACATCCCACCAGACTCTAAGGAAAGAGCATTCCTATCCACCGCTAATTACGTATTCACCGGTGTTTTTGCTATTGAAATGTTTATAAAGGTGAGATTTTAGGGCACATGGTAACTGCGGAATTCTAAAAACTACTTTCTGTCGTGACTACTACAGTCGCTTTTTGATTAATTCCTCCATTGAAATAACTTATTCATTGAATAGACTTTATTTTAGGTAGTCGCATCTGGAATGTTCTACGGGCAAGATGCATACTTTACTTCTGGATGGAATATCATGGACGGTTCATTAGTGATTATATCTATCATTGATTTACTGATGTCTTTGGTATCGGAATCAAGTCCTAGAATTTTCGGAATTCTCAGGGTAAGTCTTTTTCTAATTGATTCTATTCAATTCCAACGTGATTCGTAACACACTTTTTGACTGAGAAAAAATTTAAAAAATGTGTAGATTTATTTATTTAAATTCAAGTTTAAACCTTTTCATAGTCACTTCGACGGCGTTCATAAAAATATGCTTTGTATTATTTCATAAAACTTACCTTGCCTGTTGAATGCAAACAAATTTTGAACTGAAATATCTTATCAAATCATTGCATTTTACTTCGTTGAGCAGGTTTTTAGGCTGCTTCGTTCGCTGCGTCCTCTGAGGGTAATAAACAGGGCTCCAGGGTTGAAGCTGGTAGTTCAGACACTGCTCTCGTCTCTGAGGCCCATTGGAAACATCGTGCTTATTTGCTGCACGTTTTTTATCATATTCGGCATTTTGGGAGTGCAGGTTAGAATTGTTTGTCTTTAATATAAGTCTTACTTTTTATCATTATTGTTATCTAAATCAATGTGATTTGTAAATAACAGCTCAAAAAATTTCATATCAAGAGGTGTACTTAAGCAGAAAATATAATATATAATTATGTTTTATGTATGAAGTAATGGGTCAAATCTACATTGAACAACAAAAATAGCGAAATTTAGAAGATTTACTAATTTTACACACAAAATATAATTCACAAAGGAGTTATATATTGTGATATAAATCGTAAATCACGATGAAGATAGTCTAATACACATTGCATAGTTTCTTTCTATTATTCGTATTATCGAATATATAACTATCGAACATGTATATTCGATTGGACACATTATTATTATTCTACATATGCAGATGATTATTACATGTTAGCCTACAGAGACCAATCAAACGAAATTGAATTCCCAAGAGTCACATGAAATTCCACAATAATTTAATCATTTCCGTGACATGTCGTGTAAATGTCGTTTGTCCCAATAGTCATGTACCGGGAACCTATCCGTTTTATGACAATAATATATCTTTATGAGGTACTGTAGTTCGCAATTTACGCCTCGTATTTGGTTATATTTAGTTCATATTGGACGGTTCCTTATCATCTACAGCATTATATACTATTTACTCTAATTATACTTCTGTCGCTAACTTCACTTCGTCCAGTTTAAAGTTTTTTTTTTTAATTTCCTTAAGCATTTCATTTTTTGTCTTTAACATACCTAGATGATATTACCACTTCATTGACCCTAAGGCCAATAGATAATATAAATTGTTAAATATAATGAACAACAAAAATTCGAATTGTCTAGTAATCAATTTCTTTCAGCTTTTCAAAGGGGCGTTCTTTTACTGCGAAGGAGCTAACATAAAGAATGTAAAGAACAAATCAGACTGTCTCTCTATAGAGGGCAATGTATGGGTAAACAGAAAGTACAACTTCGACGACCTAGGTAAGGCGCTGATGTCTCTCTTCGTGCTCAGCTCTAGAGACGGCTGGGTCAACATTATGTATACTGGACTGGATGCAGTAGGTGTTGATCAACAGGTAATAATGGAAGAGTTTTGTAAAGTTAAAACCACAGTAGTCTATAATAATACAATCATTAGATAAATTTAGATGGATTTTTTTTAGGATTGGAAGGTATTTAATTACACATAATCAATGCGATTGCCGTTAACCGATTTATCCTAAAACTAACTCCACGATGCGTACAATTATGTCACAAAATATCCGCTTGAGATAATTGACATAACATAATGCTAAACATTTCAAACGAACCAATATAAAAATGATAATTCAATACACGTTGAATTAACTGATCAAATTCATTGACCTATAATAATATAATTGGCGCGACGATCGTAATTGTTCAATAATTTATTTGTTGGCAGCCAATCGTGAATTACTCAGAATGGAGGTTGCTCTACTTTATCGCTTTCATACTTCTGGTGGGATTTTTCGTGTTAAACATGTTTGTGGGAGTGGTTGTGGAGAACTTCCACCGATGTCGCGAGGAACAAGAGAAGGAAGAAAGAGTGAGGAGGGCCGCTAAGAGAGCACTACAAATGGAAAAAAAAAGACGAAGTAAGTATAGTATAAAAAGCGGCGATAGCCTAGTTGGGTGTGGAACGGACTGCCGAGACGAATGTCCGCAGGTTCAAATCCCAAGGGCACACACCTCTGACTTTTCTAAAAAAATCATGTGTGTATTCTTTGTGAATTTATCGTTCGCTTTAACGGTGAAGGAAAACATCGTGAGGAAACCTGCACATCCGAGAAGTTCTCTATAGGAATTTCGAAGGTGTGTGAAGTCTACCAATCCGCACTAGGCCAGCGTGGTGGACTAAGGCCTAATTCCTCTCAGTAATAGAGGAGGCCCGTGCTCAGCAGTGGGCAAAGTATATAATACAGGGCAGATATTATTATTATTATTAAGTATAGTGTCTTTCGCTGCTGATATTAGTGAGTAACTTACCGTAGATTAGGTGTAGTGAGATTAAATAAATACCAATAGTCTTAATCTATGTTGACAATCTGTTTCATTACTTACAACCATTATTAACTGAATGGATTTACACTCTTTAAATCACAGCATAGAAACGAGGTGATAATTCAGTAAAAAGCATTATCAGTCTGAGATAAACTAAAAAATACGGATGTGCATAAAGATTACGAATAATGTACCAGTATATACGTCTATAAAGCTCCCGGTCGTTACACCCTATTTGTAAAAATATTGCCTTCGAGTTTATGAGGGACATAAATTACTCTCATTCAGATAAACCAATCCGGCATGTAGGCTGCGATAATTTATCTTCCCCATCATGACCTTAATGAAACCGCCACGAATGAAAATTGTATTCATAAAACAGATGCTCAAGTTAACATCGTCTAGACAAAAACGATTTTAGTTATTGCTTCATAAAGTCCACATAAGCGTAATAAAGATATGCAAACATTTATTATCGTTGTTTTTATTCCAGAAATGCACCAGAGGCCATATTATTCAGATTATTCTCAAACACGACTCTTCGTGCATAACGTTGTGACGTCCAAGTATTTTGATTTGGCCATTGCAGGAGTTATAGGTCTGAACGTTGTGACAATGGCTATAGAATATTATAGAATGCCACCAGCGCTACAATACGCATTAAAGATTTTCAATTACTTCTTCACTGCTGTTTTCATACTGGAAGCAGCAATGAAACTTGTGGCGCTAGGATTCAAGATATACTTAAAAGACAAATGGAATCAGCTGGACGTAATAATAGTAATACTGTCGATAGTTGGAATTGTATTAGAAGAATTAGAAACGAATATAATTCCAATCAATCCCACGATTATGAGGGTTATGAGGGTATTGAGAATTGCAAGAGTTCTGAAGCTATTGAAAATGGCGAAGGGAATAAGGGCGCTGTTGGACACTGTGATGCAAGCTCTCCCGCAAGTTGGCAATCTGGGACTCTTATTTTTTCTGCTATTTTTCATATTTGCGGCGTTGGGTGTGGAATTGTTTGGAAGACTGGAATGCTCAGATGATATACCATGTCAAGGTAATTTATACTTGATAGAACTACATAGTCAAAGGACTATTAACCAGTTTATTAATTGCTTTTAATTTTATCATAAGTTTTAATAAAATTTATATCATTATAACATTCCAAAATCTCTTTTCATAGGACTGGGAGAACACGCTCACTTTGCTAATTTCGGAATGGCGTTCTTAACCCTATTCCGGGTTGCTACCGGAGACAACTGGAACGGAATCATGAAAGATACCCTACGAGAGGACTGCGACAGTTCCGTCGACTGCGTGCGCAATTGCTGCGTATCCACTATAATTGCACCAATATTCTTCGTTGTCTTCGTCCTAATGGCGCAGTTCGTGCTTGTCAACGTCGTTGTTGCGGTAAGTTATTTTACTACAAACAAGTATATTTTAAAGTTTCAGAATATTTACTATTTTGATATATTCAATAGGTACTAATGAAACACCTAGAAGAATCCCACAAACAAATGGAAGACGAAATCGACATGGATGTGGAACTAGAGCGTGAGTTAGAAAGAGAGGCCGACGACGAGGAAGACAGGGCTCTGTGTCGTGCGCTGGAACAATGCACGAGTCCGCCGCGGCCGCTGAACAAGGTACCCTCCCTCCCAGCTAACTTCACGTACAGCGAACCAAAGCAGCCCATTCCGTCTCCCGCACGCCGCCGGCGCACGCTGCACTCGCACCACGCTTTGTTACCGAGCGCACTACCTCCGAGGAGAGCGTCCTTATCACCTCACGCCTTCGGGCGGCGTCGACAGGACTCCACCTCCGACCCGCCGGCGGCTCTCTATGAAGAAGACGCGCGGTTCATCGACGCTGATGACGTCGATGAGCTGGAGCCCGGCAGCCCGCCCCGACGAGACTCGTTCGCGCAAAATCGGAGGCAGCGCGTCGACAAACGAAATTCACTACGAGGAGAAGAAGCTAGGCTCCTTCGACCAGCATTACTGGCCGTGCCGTCGACGAGACAGAGTTTAAGACTAAGCGGAACGAAGAGAAGACTGTCGACGGAATCTGCCGGCGCAAGTGATACGAGTCATCTGACACTGCGATCTCAAAATCAATTAACTCCCGAATCTTTAGATCTTCCCATTAGTGAGGAGGAGAAGATAAGGATAGTAATAGCAGAGAGGCGAAAGATGGACGCGACGAAACCGGACACGGATGACGCAGTAGAACTTTCGGAACGCGGCTCCTAGTCCAGGCGAAGCCGGCCGCAGCAACACCACGAAGTCTACATCTAAGCGATACTTAAAGTGTCGCCGGATGTTCCCTACTCTCACCTTGCTAAGATCCTCTCTGTCGTCTTCAAGGTCTTGTCTGCTCAAGGAACAGTGAAAGATTGAACTCGGTTGCACAATAATGCCGCAGTAACATTGTACTGTCTACTGTGTTCTTTGCATAATCTACGTTCTAGTGATGCATTCTTGTTTCAACCGATAATTGTGTGTGAACATTTTGAACTTTGAAGTGGAATGTTTTCTCGTTTAACCTCTATGCATCCAAACTCACCCCCTACAGTTGCGGCCGGTTCAACTACTTCATGAAGAGACTTTAATAAATTTAATCTAAGTTAAGGTGTATAAAATTATGTAGATAGGAGTTAGAACTAGTCAATTTGTTGTGGTGGGATGTTTTCTACGAGAGCTAAAGTTCACTTCGTAATTTTATTATTAGTATGGTGCTTGCTGTTATAGTATTGTATTATTGATAATTTATAATTGAATAGTTTACGCGTACTGTGAGAATTTCCAAAACCTCAACGAAGAATTGGTTTTTAGCCGTTAAGTAATGTTCTAGTTTATGTTTGTTGTGCATTTGTGCTCTTGTTTAAAGTCGTGTGTCAATTTAAATGTTAGGTTTTATTTATAAACTAAGGACGGGTTTCGGATCATTGAATTTTAGTACTATGTATACAGTTTGTAATCCAACGACATGTGCATTGTGCAAAGCCTAGAGTATTATGTTTCAATGTGTGTGCTTAGTTACTATTGATTCAGATGGAATTAGTCAACGACTACCGTAGCCTCGTAGCGATTTGTTATTAGCTAGATTTTTGTCAATCTAATGATTATCTACAACGGAACCAATCGTTCGTGAATTGAGAATTGTTCTCTTTAAAGATGGAATATAATATTTTCTAATAAATAAATCCTATTTTCTTACAGATTCATAAAGTATGTTAGACGTGTAAAAGGCAATACGCACATAAGGATTAGATACAGTAGACTTATGTAGACGTGTGACTTACATCGCATAACCGAAACAGTTACTAGACATTACGTCTCTATAGTGATTTGAACATATTTTAGAATATTAATATCTTATTTATACAAGTCGCAATCTGTCACTAGCCGTGCCAAATCTACAAAATCCTTTAACTTAAGTGAACGTTTTATAAGCATATTTAAACTAATGAGTTTGTCTAGTCGCTTATCTTTTTAAAGTTTCCTGCTTCCTTTGTTCAGAGAGATCAGTAATCATGGTGAACTCAAAGTTCAACCCAAAAAGCAACCAAGATTACAGTATTGTTTAAACGTAACTGCTAGATTAATCCAAAACGTGACCCTGAAATTCCAGTTGCGGTGATGGATCAAACCTAGTTAGGGAAGTCAGCAATAAATTTTATACTTCGACTGTGCCTTTCCTATTTCTAACGTGTTAGCTTGTCGAATTGAATGTGGTTAGACTCTGAAATTAAATGTATACTGTAGGAGTTGAAGGGTAGACACATAAATTATTCTTGTTAAAGATTTATTAAGTTTTTGTTGTATATGGTCATGTGTAAAGTTTTGTAACGTAAGACAGTCTCTCCTGCAGAACAGTATAAACTTAATCATTCCGAAAACAAATGTACATGTATTGTTTTATATCCAATGAACACTGCTTTATGAACTTTACGATATTTTATTGCTTTGGTGTTTCTCTTACATTTATTTACGTACATTATTGTTAAGAAATTTGTGTCTTTCTGGGTTTATCTTTTTGTATTGAAGCTTTTTCCTTCCATTAGATGCTATCTTTTGATTAAAATGTCTTCCAACTTTACTTAATCTACCATTAACTTAAAATACTATGGATTGAAGATTTAATCAGTAGTAACAATAGATGCCTTGTGTAATAGACAGTGGTCAGTTGTATTTGTGTTTCGATTGTTTCAAGTGAATTTAGTAAACTTAAGTATACCTAGTGTTTTCGTGATAAAAGAGTAAACTTCGTGATAATGATGAATAATTGTTTTGTCGGTACTGATTGTATGATATTTTTTAAGGGGTATGAACAATGTTCATAGTGAGTACACCTGTTATCTTAGCTGGTGATCTGTCAAGTTACGAAAGTTACGACGATGTTAGGTTGAAAAAATAAATCTAAATATTAATCTGTGTTTCAATTCAACAAACGTATTCCTGTTTCCATAATAACAACTTTGGGTGCAGCTAATTTAGAAACGATTAGAATTGCAATCTCTCTGCGGATTACAGATACGCGAAGGAGATCTATCGGACATACTAACAAAGGAATCGAGTTCCGTTATAGGATTTTTAATATCTTTCCAAATGAGTTTTTAAAGTGAGTCTAATATCTGGAACACATTTTTCTCGCGAAGTCTTTTAAGTTTAAACAAAGAACCATTTAATGAGATTGTAATTTTCAGATTTCCGTAAGTTCTTATTTGTTTCCAAATTAATTAAAATAGCTTTAAATTATAATATAATTAGAAATTCTTGCAATAGATCCTTAAGTCATTAATAATTATACACAGAAGTCCCTTTTCTATCCATTCTCAGAGGAACTTCCACGAACCTTGCTAAAGCATTTATTTTACCAAAATATGGAATCACCCGCCGTGTAATGATATTTCGTATTCCACAAACACTACCCGTTTGTTCTCGTATATTTTGTTAACACGGGTACAAAGGAGCAACAGGCGGCCAGAATTAAGTTTAACAACAATCTTTGCAAGTCTTATCTTGTTAGTGAGCGCTTACAAACTCATTTGCATAATTCCTTAGAACGAATTTTAATGGGTTCTTCATCGTGTTGAACAACATGATGTCCTCTTGGAGGAAATGTATCGTCAAACATCAATCAACGTAGATTGCATTAATTATACAGAAAAACATATATAAATTATGTAATTCGTAAGGTAATTATCATTAAGACTGCTTTATCTACAAGTATTTTCTTCTATTAAAGCAGCATCCATTGGCTGTGAACCGTCATAATATTCTAGGTTCTAGGTTGGATAACTTTTATGTGGATTTTTGGATTCTCGAAAATACACTTGAGTTATTCAAGGTTAGAATTTATGCTCGATATAATAATAAGCTCGCTTTTATAACCTCATGTGTATAACCTCTTTATTTAGGTGTACTATTTATACTTCAAGTATAGTTATACTGTACCGGCAAGTACGGCCTTGGACGTTCACCTGCAAGATGGACAGATGGCTTGATAAACATCGCAGGAACACGCTGGATGCAAGGCGCGTTCTTCAGGTACGTATGGATCTTTGGGAGAGGCCTATTTTCAGCAGTGGACTTTATGTGGCTGATGATAATGATCAGTTATACCTCTTCACAGAGAAAATTATATTGATGCATCGCATTCCATGAATTAAACTTGAATAATATTTAACAACTTACAGCAACTGTAAAGTTATAAATAACAACAAAAACAGTTGGTAAAAAGAGACATTCTAGAAAACGGTTGAAATTAAATCTTCAAAGTCGTTAGCCGACTCGGGACTCTCGAATAACCTTGTAACTTAAAATACGAATGTAACTTTCTGCCCGCGACATTGCTGGATCTTGTTTTTATAGCTAATTAGCTTTTGCACGCGACTCCATCCGCGTGACGGACCTTTTCTGGAATTAGAGTTTCACTGTGTACTTTTCTCAGATAAAAAGTAACGTAAATGTTAATTTAAGTGAACTCATCGAAACCATTAAACGGTGTAACGATTAAACCATCCGTGGGCACTGAACCGTCATAATATTCTAGATTTTAGTTTGGGTATATTTTATGTGGATTATTAGGTTTTCAAAAACACACCTGAGTTATTCAAGGTTTTAAATTATGCTCGATATGGTAATAAGCTCGCTAAACGTTTTTGCTTATAATTATTAGTCGAATTATAATTATCAATAGAATAAGATTTTGTCCGCGGCTTAGCTTGCGTGAAAATTGTTTCTCCTATTTGGAGTCGCAAAGTTAAAATATAATTCCATCCAAATCCAATTAGCAGCCTTTACGTATACTCCAAACAAACATCTAAACATACAAACAAAAAAATATATATTATTAGTAGGATGTAGTTGAGAACTTCGCCGCTCCCGCCCGGCCGGAGCCGGCTTGACCCACATACAAACTTATTTTACATAACTTTTTTTACGTTCCTCTTTATCGTTAAATTCGTTTCAATTATTCAATGTAACAATGCAGTGTCTGTTATAATACTAGTTAACATTCTAACTTTCTCAATTAATACCAAATGTTGTTCACTTCGTTGTTGCTTTTTCCACATTTTTACGTTGGATAATACGAAATAAATTTTACAAATTTCTTTATATTTTTCCTCAGAAACATAAAATTGCTAGTAATTTCGTTTCAATGTAAATAAAATCTTGATAAATACATTAATATGTGATTTCATTTTCGCTATATTGTAAAAAGCAATCCGTGTCCGATTTTTTTTAAATATTCCACAATCCACAGCAGCATACAAATCGCTGTCGATTAAAATACACCGCACTCAGTCCCACAAACCGATGGACTATGCATTCGCGCAAAAACCCACGAGCCATTTACGAACAAAAACCGGTAAAAACGCCGCGGCAAACTACAAACAAACTGTCGAACTAAACTGAAATTGCGAAGTTTTCACGATGAAAAATGCGCTTTTTATGCATTACAATTCCGCTAACAGCGCAATGTTTAGCTACAACTAAAATGCAGTTGTATTGAGGATTGAAGGTGTCAGAATTTAATTAACTGAATCAGTTACAGTTTAAACCTTACCAAGTAATTTAGAACTTACATTTATAATAGTTGTTGTAATAAGTACTTGTTTAATAATGGAAGTAAAGTTGTATAAGTAATTATATTGGTTATTGTTCCTAATAAAATATGTATAGATGACACACTAATATTCTCTATAGTCTATGAACTTTGAACTTATCAGTTTAAAGTTTCTTAAATGTTTCACATGACAATGACACTATAAAAAATAATACCGTTTTTATAAAATATCTACTAGCTATTAGTGAAATAAGCAAGTCAATCACATTATATAAAATTATATTCACCGAACACAAACATCCGAAACTATAAGAACTATGGTTTTGCTACTGAATAAAAGAAGAATGGATGTTTAACCTCCTAATAAAAATTGACATTTGTCTTTATATGTGGAAAAGTCGTCCTTTTTTCAAATATGACATGACACTAGGCACCATTTGTTTGTAAAATATTTTTATTACCCCCTAAAACGATTTCCATGTTGAAAGAAGTTTACTAGTGGATCGCACATCAAGTTTAGTGAAGTTGAAAAGAAGTGACTAAGTTACAAGTAGAGTTACCTAATATTCACATTAAGAACCCATGCTTTTGGGACAAAGTTTGAAAGAAGTTGAATAGAAAATGTGAGGTTGAAAGAACCTCGCTATCAGAACTTAAGATAAAATGTAAATTCTTCTCTTTATCTCTTAGATTAACATGTCACAACCCTAAAAGAATGTTTTCTGTTATAACAGATAATTATATATTAAAATTAATGTGAGCAAGAATTTCCTGTTATAAATAGATTTCTTACATCGATATGTAAAATTTTATTCAGCATTCTGTGAATATGTATTTATGAAAATAATTTAAAATTCAAATATAATACGTGAATTCCGTTATAATACTTTTAGATACCCTAATGACAACAAAAAAATATCCTTTACCGACCAATAACCATTAGTACTTCGGCCGAGCCGTTTCAAAAGTAATTATTATAATAAATGAAAACCTACCCTTTGTCATTTATGTTTTATTTTGTTAATTGCGTAAAATTATTTTACACTGAGGTTGGGAATTATATATACATAGCGACAGAAATAGAAAGAAATAAAAATGCAGATGATTTATTTCTTTATTAATGATATATTTAACAAATATATATAATTTATTTATTTTTTTACCTACCTAATTCCGTTGGCATCTGATCAAAAGAAATGTCTTTCACCCAAGAACTTCAGAAATGGCAAATTGTAATTCCGCCTCAACACTATGTTTTGGCCTTCAGTCCAAGAGAACATTACCCGGACATAAAAGCAGGAAGAACAAATAACATTAGTTTATATGACTCATTTCTCCGTTTTAGAAATGGGTTATTTTTGCCAACGCGGACAGGAAGCGTGATTTACTACGCCATATACTAAGCTTACTACAAAAATCTTCTTCCAAGACGGTTGGTCACCGAGGAAAAATATGACCAAAACCCTTCAGAGATCATAACAAAAAATATAACGGAAAAGAGTGATTTACCTGGAACTAAAAATAAAAACAAACTATACTTATTAACTTATAATGTAGAACTCTTTCATCTTACAGACATTTATTAGAATTAAATAGAGCGCTCAACAATGTGAAATTTGATATTATTGGATTGTCTGAAGTACGCAGAAGTGGGACAAAAATTGAGGAGTACGAAAATTTTATTCTCTGTTACATAGGAAATACACAAGGAATGTACGGAGTAGGATTCTTAATAAATAAATGCCATAAAGCCAGCATAGAAAGCTTTATAAGTATTAGTGATAGAGTCGCACTCTTAAACTTAAATCTACAAAGTACAAAACTAACCTTAATTCGAGTGTATGCGCCCACGGAATCAGCCACAGAAGCAGAAATAGAACGTTTCTACACAAATTTATAGAAAGCCATCAGCGAAATACACAAGTTCTATATAATTATGGGAGATTTAAACGCAAAAATTGGACAACCGAAAGCTGAGGAATATTTGATAATGAAACCATACGGATATGGCGTGAGAAATCAAAGAGGACAAAGATTAAATACCTTTTTCAAAAAAGAAACCTAACCGCAAATGGACTTGGCGGTCGCCTAATGGTGATTATAAAAATGAAATAGACTTTATTATTTCAAACAAGCCAAACATGATATAAAATATAGAAGTTCTAAACCTCAATTAGTCCTCGCCCAAATTTAGAGCGCTGGAAATCTTTTGAGGAGGCCTTTACCCGTAGAGGGGTTCTAGAAAAACCATAATAAAAAAAAAATACTGTACTTATCTTTTCTAGAAATAAAAGGCTTTTTATTTTATTTGTTTATTTATTTATACTAAGCTTAAATTTAATCTGACAATATAAGAAAATCGATCTATTAAACAAGTAACTTTTGTATGCTATCGTCTTGTTTAAAGCGGGAATTTAAAAGAAAATTATAGGAATTGCGTAATTTCTCGTTAAAAAAAAAATTACGTAATAAATCAATAATGTAAACAAAATATAAGGTTTACGAATACTTCTAACACTACGTATTCTCTATTAGTTATGATCCCTTCTTTGTGTACGGATGTATATTATAGGTATCCTTTATAAAACAAGACAGCTAAGACTTAAAACTATATTTTTTTCCAACATAAGGAAGATTTTTCAACTCGCCCCATTAGTTAATATACCATAAGTTATAGAATGGTAGCAAGAACATACATTTTACTTTATAAACTTACATAGAAATCTTCCTTGCTCACTATCTCACAAAAGATTACACTGTTGTCGGCCGGCCAAGATTTAATAATAATAATAATAATATCAGTCCTGTATTATATACTTTGCCCACTGCTGGGTACGGGCCTCCTCTACTACTGAGAGGGATTAGGCCTTAGTCCACCACACTGGCCTAGTGCGGATTGGTAGACTTCACACACCTTCGAAATTCCTATAGAAAACTTCTCGGATGTGCAGGTTTCCTCACGATGTTTTCCTTCACCGTTAAAGCGAACGATAAATTCACAAAGAATACACACATGATTTTTGAGAAAAGTCAGAGGTGTGTGCCCTTGGGATTTGAACCTGTGGACATTCGTCTTGGCAGACCGTTCCACACCCAACTAGGCTATCGCCGCTTTACCAAGTTTGTTTGTTTTGCCAAGATTTGATAGTCATTAATCTATTTGTGGGCAATCGGGCAAATTTTCCATCAAAACGAATTCACTTAGAATAGTATTGTTCAACAAACATTCGACTTAGTGCTAGCCAAGATAAATGTTAAGATGCGATGCGCTTCGGCAACTTTATTACAGTAATGGAGAATAATTATACCCTGGAGAGAAATGTTTCAAAATAGTAATCTATTTGGAAACAGACTGGATTTTGTTTATCTAATACTAGCTTTCGCTGGCGGTTCCACCCGCGTGAAAAACTTATTCCGGGATATTTTTTCCGAGATTAAAGTCCCGCTATATATCCCGAGATGGAAGTAGCTTATGTCCTTCCCAATACTACATAAAGTTATAGCTTAGCAATGCCAATTGTTCTATAATAATAATATTATGGTTTGTATCTAATGACTTCTTATGTTTACGCAAATGTTAGACATTGTAATAAAACTATTTTTACGGATTTTATCGCGGTTTTTTATATTATAGCTTTGTCCCGACGTTTCGCAGACTTTTCAGCCTCATTCGCGGGACGGAATGAGGTGTTGGTCATCCAAAAAATCAAAGTTACAATATCTACCCACTTTTTACAAAAATAGAATATTTTTGTTCTTGTAAAGTTCTATCGACACCACACATCTTATTAGTTATCTAAGTGAACTACTTATTATCAAACATATATAACATAATTATATGTGTTTGATATATAACAAATATAACAACTATTCAATATAATTCTAGTGCTTCAAAATCAGTAGCATAAGCGCTGAAAGGTCACTTGATCGCTTCAAGAGTGCTTTATGAAATTAATTGGGAGAAATTCAACCAGGGAACATACTTTAAATTAATCTCCACACGGTTGGTTTTCGCTCATTATTGGAAAACCCGAGAGTGAAACATTGCCCAATCGTTAGCAATTTCAAAGGCGAATAGAAATAATATTCTCAACTAGTAGATAATTACATTTTTAAAGATATTAAACATACAGTTATTATTTACGTTATTTGATCATACCGTATAATCATAAAGCCAATTCGCATATTCGAAACATTTTTAAGCTCTTTTATACTCACATAACAGAGATATTTTTAAATTAATTTCTAAGGAAAACACACAGCATACAATACAAAATTGTGTTTAATTAAAATATAGTAATGTATAAAGCCAATAAATAAATCCATAATAATCTAGCAATAATTTACGATGTTACATTACAAAAAAAAAACAAACAAAATCATATAAGATTTTTGATAACGTTTTCGAGATATTAAAAATATATAATTGATATTATGAATTTAGTTTGCTAACTTATAATTTCTTATGTTTACGCGAATGTTAGACATTAAAATTAAACTACTTTTCTATCGCGGCTTTTTATATTTTAGTTATCTCCCGACGTTTCGAAGTTAACTTATAATTTTTGTTAGTAAAAATATTTTCTGGCTTCAACATAAGCATTTCTAAGCGTTTTATTATATTTTCAATCAAGAGCTAATAATTACAAATATTCAAGATGTTAATTGCTAAAATACGAGATATAAGTGGGTAGGTACTTGTACGAACTATTTAAAATTTAAATTGAAGTATAGCGTGGCGGATTAAATAATTTGTCTGAGTACAAATTCTGAGAGATTCTAATTCAGAGATGGGTTCATCTATTAAGCTTAATGGCAGTAAGTATCTTATAGATAGTTTGTCTATAAACAATTTGTATTGCACTAGATCTTCTTAACTAAATGAATATTTATTTTAATTTAAACTCTACAAGATTTATATTATAGTTTCAACTTGATATTTATAACATTACCATATTTTATAATTTATAATTACGTTATTAAAATGTTTTTATTTTGAACGTTTACTAGAATTCCTCGTGAAAAAGAATTTAAAGATTTTATTTAATTTCGTATGCTAATTGCTAGTAGACCCAGATCGAAAATAATATATGATATAATAATTTATCCGGACAAATTGCATACCGGAAGCTTTATACGAACAATATTTCTTATTTCCTCAGGTACTCAAAATGATTATAGGTAAAAGTTGTAATATAACACTGAGTCGACTTGCCATTAGGTTCGAAGTATTCGTTTAATAATTCGCAATAGTAACTTATCCAATATAAGATTTTAACTAATTATACTATTAGTGCTATGTCATCGACTCTCGTACAGAGAACAATTAGTCAGGGAAACCACTGATTAAATTACTGAAAAATGTTGATTGGTAAGGTTTAATTACGTAATGAATTTTATTAAATCACTGTCACAAAAGTTTGTGGGCATACGTGGTTAAATCCGTTTGAAATCCTTTTACCGCAAATCCTCAACCCAATTCTATATCCGTTTGATTGAACAGGACGTTTAAGGCTTCAGTTCCGAATGTAATTATTTTACGAATGCTGAAGTATTTGCGTGGGCAAGTACCTCTATTCTACTACGTTTTGCTCGTGACTCTGTCCACAGAAAACAAAATCTGGAATAAATGTCCTAAGGAGTTTTAATTTATAGTCTATATCATAATCCTAAATAAAAAAATCAACAGATATTCTATGCAAATCAAGTAACATGTTTTATATTTTTAGTCACACAATTTTAATTATAAAAATATTTTTTACGCTACGTATAAAACGTAGGAGATCTTTATCAAAACATGCGAATAGTCTAAAAATAATGGCGTTTCGTGTTAAAATATTGAACGACATTATTTTATGATTATATCTTAGAGCATGACGCTTTTTGTAATGTTATGCAATATATAACACATTCACTAAACTTTCAGTCTGTATTCTGTAATATAGAATACCTAACTACATACCTCTTAAACACATGTGTATAACAAACATATAAGATGGTACCCCAATACGTAGATATTCCCGCTTAAACTCACCTGTTTATGGCGGCCTCATAAATTTTGCAATACATAGACCCTGCTTGTAACTTTTGTATCTTTAAGGCGTGCAAAGGTGATTTCGCAGACAGCCCTTGTTTTGCATATCAATATAAAACTTTCACCCTTAACTCTATAGAGAGAGATATCATTTTAGAAACACAAAAACAAGTTTCCCTTTCTAAAATAACAAACCGACTAACGTTAAAGTTGTTTTTGTATATTATAAAAGTAAGATTGAACAAATAATGAGTGTTTTATATGCTTCGTGTTATAAAGACAATATCAATGAAAAAAATACTGCAAAAAACATATGAATTATTTTTATACCAATATGAACGATCAAATTAAATTACCTCCATACTAGAATAATATTTACTACCCTCTGACGCCTTCTAACGCACATCATAACAGTTTATAGACATTATATTGCTAAAAATCTACATTCACCTTCAGCGCAACTGATATAATACCTTAATATTGAAGGTAAGTAAGCTTATTACCGTTAAAATGGGATATTGTACGCAAATATGTATATTTTATACTAAATTTCGCTAGCGGTTTTGCCCGTAAAGCCTTTCCCGCTGCAAAAGACCTTAAAATACGCTAAGAAGCGCCTTCTATTTAAAAACATATTAAGGTATTCCATTATTTCGCATGGGAGCAGATTACCGGAATCCAAAGTAGCCTACTTATTAATTCAGGACATAGGCCTATGATTAAAAATCATCTGCCTTGTCAAATTTTCAAAACTAAACTCAAACCGAAAACAATACCCCAACAAGTCATTTAACCAATAAAATCTAATGAATTCTAAAAGGAGCATCCCATTGGCAAAAACATAGATATTCCATACCACATACATATGAGACACACACACACACACATTATATAATTTGGCTCAAACCCATACACGTAATTGAAACGCTAACTACAAGTGTATCAGCTGTCAAGTGCATCACGTTGATTGTAATTATCGCCAAATGGAGAGTATTAATTCGCCTACAATAACAATAATGCAATTACACACGTATTTGTACAAAGCCTACGATACATCCTAGTGTTGTGCAAACATTACTAAATTAAACATAACAGTATGAAGGGTATGGAAACAATGGACGGTTCTAGAAACTATGTCAGCAAAGATTTTTATGAGTAAATGAGAGCGCCCTATTCCGTCTATGAAGGCATATCCGTCTTTTTGGAATTACGGGTGTTTTAATCAAAGGACAATTTTTATTGTCATACGGGTAAAAGAGTAAAACAATCTCCTATTTACCTATTCTATTAAATCTGACCTTCAACTTAATCGCTCATAATTGTAAAAAAACGGATAAGCTCCCGTAGACGGAATAAGGCCCCCTGACTTTAAAGACTTTTTAATAATTTCTGAGTATATTGTCTACGATATTTGAAGTTCTGAATTTGTTTCTGGAATCGATTTAATAAACAACTAAATTACGTACTAATCACACAATATCAACCCTATTTCATGGTAAGAATCATAATCTCATTAGTAACCACATCTATTCTTTAAATTACAAAGACCTGAGTAAACTGTACGCGATATTGACCCTAAGACCTATATATTGCGGCTCTATATACAATAATAACACAATATTATCCGGTTAAGTAGCCGCTGCAGGACAAACTGCTGCTGAAAAGGTATCTCATATGCTCTTGCATATGAGATACCTTTTTTTGCGGGCAATAAACATGTTACCGCTACCATCACTTAGAGGGTGAGTGGAACGGTTTAGTTGGTTTCACCGGTCTTACAGCCCATTGTCAACTTTGGGACCGTTCAAGTATTACGTAACACAATTTTTGAAGATTTTTGACCCCCACATGTAACGCGCCGTAACGTTTTCCAGTACGCCGCCGCCCCCCCTCCAATAGTTATGTAACTCTAAAGTGATATTTTTTTGGAATATTCACAATTATTTTACGCAAAATACCCGAAAGTCGCTAAAATACCTTTGTTATTGTTTAAAAAAAAAACAATGTTACATAACGCTTTGTACGAGACCCCTCTCCCGCCCCTGTAACGCATCGTAACGTTCTACAAGACACCCCCTTCCCCCCCCCTCCCCCCCCTCCCCCCCTCCCCCTCCCCTCTCCCCCCTCCCCCCTCCCCCCAATTGCGTTACGCAATAGTAGAACGGCCCCTTTTGGGGCCATACGAGACACCTACCAGTCAATCTGCTTCATCTTTATTAACATTATTTTTAAAAAAGATACATTTAGAATCGAAACAATTTTCTTTTAACACAAAGAGAAAGAAAATCCGATTTTTAACATTGCCTTCATAACGCATAAAAGTAAACATTACATAACTTACTAGACATAATTTTGCTGTAAACCGCCGTCAAATATACAAGAAGGTAAAATAATTAAAGCCAGGTATGTATATTGCGTTGTTTATTTCAAGAGGGGTCGGGTTGAATACAAATGAATGACCCGCATCAACAAGTGGACAGGGCGAGTTACTAAACGTTCAGGCTCCTCAATCTGAACTACTACCCAACTTCGTACAAGTTAAATTATAACACCTGATCTTGAAACGTATTGCAATTTATTACAAGATTTTTGTTTACGTTTAGACAAGACATCATTTATCACACACATTCATTCACGCCTTTATCGCCGAATGGGTTGGTAGAAACTCGACTGGTGTCCCTACTTTCCGCCGTGTGTATTCCGTCACATAACGTGATAGAGGGCAAGCTTTTCGCCATATAGAGTAATAATTCCAGATTCCGGTCTGATATTGAGTAGAATAACTTAATATCACTTTGCCCGACTCGGAGATTGAACACGAGACCTCATCACAGCAGTCGTACCGTAATACAACTACGCCACCGAGGCATTGATACAAAATTCAAATGATTAAAAATATCAGGTCATGATGCTACGTCCATTACAACACACACACACATACATCATCACGCATTTATCCCCGAAGGAACATGCAGAAAACGCAACCGGGGCATCCACTTTTCGTCGAGTATGTTCCGTCCCATGTTGTGATAGGGGGCGAGCCTATTGCCATATCGGGCACAAATTCCAGACTCAGGGCTGATACTGCACAGAAAAACTAAAAACACTGCCCGGGCTTCGAACCCAGGACCTCATAGCGCTGCCGTACTGCGCATGTAGTACAACTACGCCACTGAGGCAGTCATTACATCATTTCATAATAAACAATCAGTTTGTTCATGTACCGGGTGGGTATGAGGAATCTTATTTATAAATCATTGTATAAGATTATCAAAATATTAAAGAAAGTGGTATTAATCTATAAAAATGCAATAGTAATAACTCCAAAGTACAAAATTAAAAAAAAACTGTAAATAATACTATTTGGTTCTACATAACTCCTAATATTAAATACTATAAATAATATGAAGTACCATTATAAATCAATAAGAATCTGAAATAATTACATTCATAGCCACATAACATACCTCGCAAATTATAACCAAAGACAACCAAGGAGTATATAACTACGTAAGAGTTACAACTGTTGACGAAAATGATGTCAAAGCGCGAACTCGTAAACCACAATGAAACTAAACAAAGACAAAAAGAGGTTGATAAAATTACAAAACTTAAAAGAAATCCTCTGGCGGCGGCGTTCTCGACAAAATTCATTATTCCGTTTGACCTCTCAACCCCTGAACACTTCAAACGGGATGAATTACCGTCTAAAGATCTTTATATTTGTAAAAATTGCTGTTTTATTGGAAACTTGCGAATTAAAAGGAGGTCCGATTTCGTTGTCTCGTCACGTTTGTACGGGCTTTAAAGACGTCAAGGTTATGTCGAGCTTCAGTCTTTTGAACATATCTTCATACCTGTCTTTACTTGTATAATTTATTTTCTTAAAACTTCTTATGGCAGAATCAATTCACACATAATAAATAACTAAACTTTAATTTTAATAGATTCTAATTATTTTTCTTTTAAAGAAGCGTAAGCATGACCTTATTCATCACTTTTACTACCACCAAGATCATTAAAACGGAGTTGAATAAGTGAAGAGGGCTTCAAATGGATTTCCCAAAGCTTAATAGTGCGGTTTAGGCGTGAATTAGCGAACTTTTAGGTTCTCTGACTTATGACCCACTGAAACAACTGGCCTCTTATTACGGGTTAGGTCAGTCGACGACCCGTAGTGTATGAACAAAAAATAAATTTGTTACATGCAAACTCATATTTTATTTTCACTGTCCCGAATGGTTTTAGCATTAATATTCATAATTAAAATCGCGTGGAATGGAGTTTTTAATTAATTACATCGAGGTAAATATATTTTTATTCATATCGTACTGAAAGTTAGAACATACTCCACCTGATAGGTGTAGAGGAAGAAAAATTTTAATTTAACGCGAGTAATTACTGAGAGCTAGACGACGACCGGGTCAGCCTACTAACTCGTTAAGTCCGAGTGTAACTTATTTATTTTGATACTTACTACTTACTATATAAAATTAAAATTACTTTATATCTTCAATATGATAATATACGCTATTTCTGCTATTCCACTTAATGCTTCAATCATAACTTTATTGTAACCATGTAGCAGACTTAACCCTTACACACCATAAATCTTCGCATTTTTATTGAAAATATCGGACGTACGGACAGTACTCACTACCATAGCATTAAGTACATTTCAAATATCAAGAGCATTGTTTCAGATTCGTACCTCAGAGAGTTTCAAGCTCGTGTGATTTATTAAATATTCAGTGGAACACGACTATATGTTTCATAGGAGACATTTTGAAAGCAGAATTATTTATCCGTTACCCGTCAGATGTACAGCCATTATACTTTCTTTCATATAATGATCTATGGAGGTTGATTCATCACTGTCATTTGTCTTTGCAATTACCGTCTTTCCGTTCCTTTTATGAATGGTTTTAATATTTTTGACCCTTTAACATCATCAATAACATTTAACGACGAAAAGTATGTCATAAAATGTGCTACAATAATAACATTGTAATGATATCCAGAAATACTAATAAATGTAGAGGAGTAAAAAAATAAAGTAAATTCTCTATTTAATGAAAGATTATTTTAAAATAAGAATAGACATAAAACATTTTGAAAATCGAACACACCACTTTCATAATATCTAGGGCAGAATTCTTAATCACGGGTACTTAAAATATAATCATAGGTCACATAAAACCCTCGTCCTTTTCTCCTTACCGCTGTTCGAGATATGTCTAGTATCGCGTTACGAGCTCAACAGCCTCATCTAGACCGATGTCGAGTCTTTTGTTCTAAGATTGTTGACTTTACGACTCCTTTCACAACGCCAGACGTTTCATATTACGTTTATAGCTATTTTATTACAATATTGAGTGGTCTAATAGTTTTCTGGCAATTGAAATTCTAACCGCGTTCTTTCTGGGACGTGCCGCGTTAGTTCCAAACAATGGAGAGAGCAGAATTGAATTTACGAAATGTTTGTATGAAGTTTTGTGTCTCATGGACATAACATTAGGCCAGTCTTTGCCAAATGACATCAACCACTACTCAGCCAAAAACTTGATTTAGAAATTTTGTCACAAAAGTAACCATCTTTTCACTAAGCCACATATTGGGATTTGGCTGAGAAGTACTGATTAATAATGCATGGCATTTCTAATGACAAGTTTAGCAGAATTAGTTTGTTTTCTGTTTTATGTACAGTGCGAATGTAGGTCGATCAGAATGGTAATTTAGGTTTACCGAGAACCGTTATGAATTTTGCTAGTGGGTTTGTGGAGTCAGTAAAATTTCTAGACAGAAAAAAAAGCAGACCTTTCCTGTAAGGTCGACAACACACCTGCGATTTTTTGGACTTTGTGAATTCATATATTACGATGATCACTTACCATCAAAACGAAAGCTGCAATTAACACTACGCTAAGTAAATTTTTAGATAATTTCCGTTAGAAAGCAAAATTATTATTTATTTATTTTTATAAGTTTGCTTGCTTTTTTTTGCTATACAATGAAGAGTTCTTGAATTACACTAAACGTTCAATTAGAAAGCTCTGGTATTATAAAATGTATCCTATTTTTCACTTTAAACAACTATCCAGTAAAGTTGACATTTTCAAATTAACGTGGTATTAATTGCAGCTGTTGAAAAGATCGAGTAGGCTATTTATTAACATTTTGCAATAAAAATATTACAAACTTACTCTTTACTAAAATGTATCAAAAATTTTATACAATGCGGATGGGTTTTGTAAAAATATTGTTACAATATCTACGGATGAACTCTCTAAAACCATAACCAAAATATAATAGGGTAATCGTGACGCAATTAATAATTCAGAATAAAAATGGAGGACTAAAAGTTCGTAAAATATTAACCGAAACACAAAGTCTCCGAACGGCTAATGGGGTTGGTAATCGATAAAATACCTATTTGCCTATCCAAAATAAGCCGACCTCTTGAGCTAAGGTGTACCCTAATCCATTGATATCAGGTACGTAATGAGATGGAAAAGAAGGGACCCAATTTAAATCTTTTACTAAAGGCAATAGTCATTTGAATTTCAGTTTATTTGCTTAACTATACTAAGTATTTTTAAGGTACTCATTTGTTAATTAAATTCTTTGATGATTTAATTATGTATTAGCATTATTTTTTGTTTATTAATCTTAAATAAAATCTATATATATAAAAATGAATTGCTGTTCGTTAGTCTCGCTAAAACTCGAGAACGGCTGAACGGATTTATCTTATCTTGGTCTTGAATTATTCGTGGAGGTCTAGGGAAGGTTTAAAAGGTGAGAAAAATTCGAATAATTGCCGGGAAAATCCTCAAAACAGCATTTTTCTATTTCCCATACAAACGTTTTCTAAATAAAATGGAGAGTCAATTTGTAATTTATTACCGCTGCATAAAGTTCAAATTCGCGTGCGCGTTGGAGGATCTAATATCACGTTCTGAAACTCAACAAAAGTGAAAGTGAATCGCGAACGCGACAAAATTGCATAGTCTCAAAATACATAGTACATAAATAGTGGTCGGCTTCGAGAAACTCAATTTTAGCTAACTTCAGTTGTTAATATAATATATAACTCAAAGGTGACTGACAGTGATATATCAAGGAACAGCCCAAACCATTGGACGGATCGGGCTAAGACTTTACATGCATAAAGCTACTATGACGTAGGCATCCCCTAAGAAAGGATTTTGATAAATTCTACCCTTAAGGGGATAAAATAGGGGATGAAAGTTTGTATAAATGTTCTTAGATTTTCGACTGATTGAACTGAAATTATAGATTGGGGATAAAATTAGTTTGAACCTATAAGTACCGGGAAAATATGTAGCAAGACTTTTATCAAACAGTGGAATTTTATCCTGGAAAACACCTTCACGCGGGCGAAGCCGCGAGCAAAAGCTAGTTAAAAATAAATATGCTAACAAGGATTCCTAACTGTAATTGTGACGGCAGTAAATTGGCAACTGCTGCGAAATTAATGAATTTGTATGAAATGCTTTGAAAAGATTTAGCTTGAACAATAGTTTTAAAGCTGTTGCGAACTAAATACGAAACTAATTCAATTAACATTCCGAAATGCATACCATTTTAATTGCTTTTGCTGGGTAAAGTTTCAGAATGAAATCGTACGAGATAATAACGGAATTTCATAGCAATTGAGTACGAATGGTATTTTTTTCTAAATAATGAGGTATGTAGAAATATTGAAGAGGTAATTAATACGTATTATATTGGCTTCGAAAGTAAAATAAACGTATACCAATATTCTAAATAGGACATGTTTGTAGGTATGTAGGAGACTCGGAAACCACTTAACTGATTTTGAAAATTCTTTCATAGGAAGCGACGCCTGAGTACACCAAATACTATATACAAATGCGACAATACACCAAATACTTATACTATAACGATCAATAAATCTCTCATGTGTTCATTACTTGTGGTCAGAGAAAACACGTCATAATATTTTTTATGAATAACTTATAACCATAGATACATTATTGCACAAACAAAAAAACAACAATAAATTTAGTTTTCAATCCTTATTTGCTACGGACTACCCTGTACATTAATACGTCTAATTTAGTAAAAGCTCAATTCTGAACACTAAGAAAGGTCTTGAGAAAATATGAATTAATAATAACATTTAACAACTTAACGTCAGCTTTAATATTTGAAAAGGTAAATATCCTGATGTTAGTATTATCTACAAAACTCTCGTGTATTCCATTACACATAACAAAAGCTTTGCTTTTGTGTGATTGACATGAGTAAATACTGTTAATCAAATATTGAACCTAAATTGCTATACTATATAAATTGTTTCATAAAATCATACATCTGTTTTATAAAATAAAAGTATTACTATTTTTGTTTTATGCTATAGAAACATTATGTATCTTTTTTTACAGCAACTTCAATGAGAGAATAATACCTTTTGAAAGCAATTTGATTTGATCATCTAACAATTGCTGTTTATCCTTTCAATTCTAAAATAAAAACAATTAAAAATAACAAAAGAATGTTATTTCTGGTTTTACCATTCCACAAACAGCAGTCCTTTCCGCATTTAATACGAGCACAGTTTAGTTATTCCACTTCAATTTCCAATACTCGCTAACTGGGGCCCATAAAATACTTAGTAGTTTCAAGTAAGCCGTGGTGGTGGAAATATTTTCCAATTACTTTTTTCCTATTGGAAGTAGCTTTCATTGTAACTACACTAGAAAATGGACGCGTTTGTTCGCCGCCGATTTATTGAGGGATAATTTGTAGCTCCATTCGTGATGCTGGTTCGTTTCTTAATACATATTTGTGTTTTTATTGAAAAAAAAATTCTTTGTTTCACCATTTTGTTAGTCTTAAGCATACTTGACTGTAGGCCACAGGGTTCTGTATTCTCCTCACTGCAGGTAATCTATTTGAATTCTAAGTTAGTTCTGTAATGGTTTATGGTTCATTCGCTCTACATAACATGGTCGATAAGATAGTACCCGACTAACAGTCGGCACACTAGTTAACACTGTGGTTACTACTTCTTGGGAATATTGATAAAATCATAATAAAAATAATATTATACTTTGTTCAATTAATTCTTATTTTACTTTGTTTCTAAATTAAAATAATTCTTAGTTTATCTGCATTACTTCCAACGCAATGTCTTTTGTTTTGCTAATTAACTTTTCTTTTTCTTCACAACATTTAGGTTTTAACACTGTTTTCCTTCTTTTGTCACTTTAAATTAAGTTACTCACGGGTTCCTCTAACCAAGCGTCACTATAGAGTGACATTAATTACTTACGTAGTGACTTCTGACAATCGTGTTTTAAATCATGAGTTCGAAGAAATTATAATGTAACGTAATCAATACTAATATATAAAGATGAAAAGTTTGTTTGTTTGAACGTGCTAATCTCAGAAACTACTAAATTGTTTTTTAATAGGAACACATTACTCGTAAGTGCTACTCCTTTTTATCCCGGGAAAATATATACCCTGGAATAACTTTTTCACGAGGGTGGAGCTGCAGACTAAAACTAGTTAATTTATATTAGCTGCGATTTCTCGTGATAAAAATTACGACTTACAGGCAATAAATATAATTAATAATTCGCCAACAGGCAGCAAAATTGTTCCATTAAAGATATGGCTCATAAAACATGGATACAAAACCTTAACGCTCTACTAATACACAAAACTTCATCTACAACTGTTTCTTCTTTTTTTATACCTGCACCACAAAGCGATACCACTGCACATGATGATAAGTGGAGTGGAGACAACACAATTATGCCGGGTTGTTGGAACCGAATATACAGAGGCTGATCCCAGAACGCGACACACTTACGTTGGCCACTATAGCGGTTTTAGCACTTGGTGCGAGCGATCAGCTATCCGGGCGGATACAAAATATATCCAACAGCAAATTAGCTAGCTATTCTAAATAGGTAGCCCTGCAGAGATCAGACTTTGAATTACTTTTAATACACAATAATTTAAATCGGTCTGTAGATACAAATGTTTTAATTTATCAGACTATGCTGTCGTGGATACAACTTAAACAAAGATGCAACTGCGGAAGATATGTTACTGGAAACTTAGTGAAACTTAGATATGCCTGTTCAAGAATTAAGTTCAGTAACTGGCTGTTCTAGACTCCTTTAGTATGAGTTATGTTGATATTATTCACCACCACGTCATATTTCTAGGCTTTTTAAAGACCATTTACTGGATTTTCAACTGTATAGCTAAAGACAATCTGATATTATGAATCGCATTTATATCTTGGGAAGCTCAAACTACAGACACTTGTGACAGGTCCGTCTGGAAATCTTTGGGGAAGGCCTATATTCAGCCGTGGACTTTATGTGGCTGATGATGATGTATCTTAAATTACGACAGCTAGCATTTGTATTAATTTTTCATGTTAAACTTGGCAAATAGTGTGTATAATAGACGCATTTTGCTTCCTAGTTATCATAGTTATTCGAATAAAGTATTATGTAAAAAAAAGAAACAAAATTTATGCATCAAAACTACGACCCATAAAAAGATTATATTAAGAATGGATGGATTATACTAAGAATGGATTTAACACCGCTGAAATAATAAGTGGTATAACCTTCACATCAAGTACCAAGGAGGGTAGTCCTACATCACTTGAACACCTTTCCACTAAACGCCGGGGCAATTAAACTAGCCCAGTTTATTAACATGAATCAAGTTAAATTAATTGAACACAATCATATCAAAGGCCATTGCGCAATTAATTTGATTTAATATCCGCAATTCAGATTCAATACATTACCTCTTATTGGAATTACGTCAACGTATGAAGTTCATATAGCGTTAAGGGTTCATTAAACCGCTTAACTATGGTAATTTCTGGAATTAGGCGCGTGGCTGTGTGGTTGGAATTAATTTAAGTCTTAACACGTGCCAATGTTAACTGTTGATTGGCTTCTTCATAGTATATGTTTAAATAGCTGCGTTTCTGGGCTGTATATTATATATCCACCCGTATAGCGACCACCGTACAAGGTATTAAAACCCGCCATAGTGGCCCACGTAAGTGTGTCGCTTTCCAGCAACATCCTGTATATATCCAGTTCCGACAGGCCAACATAATTGTGTCCCTGCTGAAAGTAATCATCTCTCATTAGTGGACTTTCTATTGGATCCCACTCCACTTACCATCAGGAGCAGTGGGGCCACTTAGCCGAGCGCATATAAAACAAAATAGATATAAATGCATCGTGCTTAGAATATTCTTGCATAAATGCTCGTTAATTCTAACTTGTAAACTGATCTCTTTACTCTTAGACTAAAATGATGGCCATCGACTTAGATAAAGCCAGCAAAAACTATACCTAGACCCCAATTTTTAATACATTGATTTACATATACATACATTGATAATTTAGCATTAATTACTATATAAACTTTCTTTTTTATTCGTGCTGATTTAAACACGTCATTCTTTCTCATGACACGTTAGTGTCAAGAATATGCATGTGTGCGCACAGAACACTTTTTATTCATTTTATTTACACTTTTTAAATATTAATGGTACATACTCGTAAGTCAAAATTAAAAAATATTCTATCAAACATTAAAATTTCACTCCTGTTTAAACTTACCACCTCCCATGATCCATTAAAAAACGTCGCAAAAACACGGCTTAAAAATTACGTTAACAATTCAAGGAGAAAATTGAATTAGCGCACTTTGTTTCCGCCCCGCCTACGTTTCCCTTATTTAGTAAACAGCGTTAGCCTGACATCGAATAGCGAGGTTATTTTATTAACTAACGCTTCGGCTTACTAAAGTAAACTAATCTAGATTGGCAAAGTGAATCTAAATGCAATCTGTTTAGAACGTAAGTATTTAGACAGGATGATGACTTTTAACAAGCAACTTTATAAAAAAAAATGCAAAATATAAGGTCATTATAGACAGATGACCTCATAAAAGTTGCAGGAGGTGGCTGGATGCGGGCCGCTTCCAATAGGTCGTTCTGGTAATGTTTGGGGCAGGCCCATGTTCATCAGTGGACATCCTGCGGCGGATGATGATAGAGATTTTATGTAATTCTCAGTGTGCAATAAAGTGCTGTTTTTAAAAGACAGTTATTAAGACAAATATTTGATAAGTTTATTATTGCTTAAGACGCGCGGAATCTCTCGGGACCGGGGGACGGGGGACGGGGATGTAATGACCTCCATTAAGTTTAAAATTTTAATTATAAACCTAATACATACATTATCAATCAACCTGAAGAGGACAATAATATAAAAAAGTCAAATAATATCTCAACATTCACATAATTTAAATAAAGAAATAATAAATCACCTTAAGGAGATTGTTGTTCCCTGGGCAGGGACCGACGTCCTTTACTATTCGGAGGCACGAACTAAAGGTAAGGTCAAGTTACTGACATAAAATATCTTTCAGCTTTTCGGCGGCGACCGGAAATTACAACTCATATCGAAACTTGTCCAAGCTCCTGCACTGACAGACATGCTTGTCCCTACTACGCTGCTACGTATTGTAGCACTCGTGCTACGAAAAAATCGTAGCAGTTTTGTGCTACAATTTAACTATAAGTTGAAAGGTGTTATTTTTTATCAAACTGTAAATTTACAGTCAGCCACAAAAGTTTAACAAGTTTAAAATTTCAAATCACCTTTAAATTTTTGCGCCCTTATCAACAATTGTTTTTCTTCACTAATATAAACTTCAAAGGGCTTACTTAATTTTTAATAAAGAAAAAAGGCATATTTCGAATGAAGTTAATGTGTAGAAGCGTTTCAAAGTTTTAAATTTGTTCAGCCGCTTTTGTGGCTGACTGTACGTCGTGTTTTAATGCCTATGATTACTATAATAAACAGAACAGAATATTAGAGTCCAAAACTACAGCATTGATTTTATTGAATATATACATCCTCTCGAAATCTTATAGTACGGGTACAGATAACGCTCCCAACTCACGTACGTCTATATGTTTCAATTTTTCTGACTACAATGCTTACTAGATATCACGATTGCGTACTTCATGTCACTCCCCCGAGACAACACGAAATGTCTTTATTTGCGGAAAATTGTTTTGGAACTTTTTCTGCCTGTTTCGCAACGAAGTAAATTCAATTTTCCAATTATGTGCCTGTTGTCATAATTTGAATGGCGGGAGAGTTTTTGTTTTTTTCCTTTCTTTATTACGACATACCTGACGAGATCAAGTATTTGTATTACCTTCTATAAAATGTATGTGCGGACATATTAGCTAAATTTGTTGCCATATAATATCTTACTTTATTCATATACAACTGAATTTGAAATTTAGCAGTATTTGAATTAAGTAACGCAGGTTTGCATAATTCTAGCGACTTTTGAAGGAAGCCATGTCTTTTTTAATTGATATATAAGACCGCATAATAAGAAAGGTCATAGTATACAATTTATGTAATTACCAAGTCAAAATTTGCTCATAACACAGACGGATTTTCAAATGTATTGTAAACACAACTGGAAAGCTTAGTATCAAGATATGACTATTATAGAATATACAACAGATACTAATGCCAGTCTCTAACAATGTATGAGTAACCAGAACATGTTTACAGCAGAACATACCCATTAAACAGATATTCCCAGCGAAACCTCATTAGTCGAGTTAGGCGAAAATTCGGCAACTTGTATCAGATGTTTGGGCGGAATCTATTACATGGCTAAGCACCGATTGCGCGCCTCCAAGCGGAAATTATAACTCGTAACAGGATCGAACCGGCGCCGACACCGGCGCTCCGATATCGTGAACTCTGAACTTGCGGTGCGGCCGACGGCGGGAAGCGGCGACAGGCGAAAACTGCTCACGTAATATGCTTAACACTATATTTAATTAAAATTAAACTATTTTTCAGATTTTATCGCGGTTTTAATATTTTAGGTTTCTTCTGACGTGTCTAAGACTTTCCAGCCTTCGTAGTGGGGGACTATTATTAAGTAGGCCTGGTGAGGTTGTATAGCATATGCACGACTACATCAGGAGTTATTCATTATAAAAATTAACGAAAAGCTCTAATTAAAACTGATTTTTGGGGGATTAAACAAACGCTTCTCCTTTCTAGTTCATTATATTTATTTGCTCTCTCTAATGTAAATAATTACCTTCTCCTGATAATGAGTGTTTATGGGCAGTAGAGATTCTTTATCATCCTTTGAACTACTGGCTCATGCTATCCATTGCTATTTATTTTTCATACAGAAGACAATAAGACGTGCTAAGTGCGAGTAATTGAATACTATATGTATATCTCACGAGCTATGACGCGAGCATTCCCTGTATTTTAAAATTAACTTTACAAAAACGACGTGTGTATCACCGCTGGCGACACAACCGAGACCTTTCATCATTACATTATCACAATAATGACGCGAGTTTGCGTGCGCCGGCGAGTAATCATACCCACTCAGCACCTGACGTCTGCAGATAGTACTTACCTGTTATTACACATATTATTTTATTTTTTGATTACTATCCGCGTTTGTTACATATTATATCGTGCCGTTTATTATATATTATAATCAATATACAGGATGTCCCAGAAAGTAGTGTCAAGCGGAGGTCCAGAGATAGAGCACCCCTTGGGGTATCCGAATCACCCCCATGTATGTTCCGCGATTTTTCATAGTTTTCGAGTTATGAATATTTTTCTGAATTATTGAGAATTTTCGATTTATACGATTAAATGTTTTCTTATTAAAAAGTAGAAGACTTATTCGATTTTTTTTTATTGCAACAAAATTTTCATTAGTTGTACTTGTTTGCTAAAATCAAATCAGCTTCGTAACTTTAATGAAAATTATGTAAATGTGAAGTGAAAAACTTACGTTCTATGAATTATAACTTAAACTTTCTTCTTTATATTAAATAACTAAACAGGTGACCTCGTGGTTCTAAGGTACATAAAAAACTTCCCCAGACTCTCAACTTACATATTCATGGGGGCTATTTTGGCTAAAACCAGCCTTAAAAGACAGCAAGGTGGAAAATTCTTAAATTTTGCCATTAGATTACAATATTTTTTTTGTAACGTCTCATCATTCCTAAGGTTATTTAGTTTGTTAACTAACCGAAAATGACTGCAAGAAAGCTATGAGTTAAACATTTGGCATTTTCTTATGTTTAAGTTCAATTAATTTTGCATGGTTCGTTCTCGTGGTTTAAGGTTGTAAACGGAGGTGTAACTCTTTTACCTGGGATTACAATGGGCCGAGGGTATAAAATACCAAATTATTGCTATTTCTCTCACTTCAAATAACAATTACTTACTGATTTTTTGTTTTATTTATTTAATTTCAATTAATCTAAAAGAAATAAAATTAAACCTCTAAAGGTTAATTAAATCTTAACTTTCCTATAGTCATTTTTAACATCCAAATGTTTAAGTCATAGTTTTCTTGGAGTCATTTTCAGTTAGTTAATAAACTAATTAATCTTAAAAATGATGAGATGGCCAAACAGATGCCCTCATCCATATCTCAGGTAAAACGTCGGTTGCACGCTGCCCTTCTTACCAACGAGAGTGAGAGAGATAGCAATAATTCGGTCTCTTATCTTCTCAGCCCATTGTAATTGTAGGTAAAAGACTTGCACCCACGTTTAGAACCCTTAAACCACGAGAACGAATTATGCAAAATTAATTGAACTTAAACATAAAAATATGCCATAGGAGTGATGAGAAGTCAAAAAAAATAATTGTAATCTAAAGGAAAATTTTAAGAATTTTGGTCCTCGTTGTCTTTGAAGCCTGATTTTAACCAAAATAGCCCCCATGAAGAGCTATGTTTTTTTAATGAATATGTAAGTTGAGAGTTTGGAGAAGTTTTTGATCTACCTTAGAACCACGAAGTCACCTGTTTACTTATTTATTTTAAAGAAGAAAGTTTATAATTCATAGGTTATAATTCATAGAACGTAGGTTTTTCACTTTACACCATCATTTTCATAATTTTCATTAAAGTAACGAAGCTGATTGTTTTTAGCAAACAAGTACAACTAATGAAAATTTTGTTGCAATAAAAAAATCTCGAATAAGTCTTCTACTTTTTTAATAAGAAAACATTTAATCGTTCAAATCGAAAATTCTCCAAAATTCAGAAAAATATTCATAACTCGAAAACTATGAAAAATCGCGGAACATACATGGGGGTAATTCGGATACCCCAAGGAGTGCTCTATTTCTGGACCTCCGCTTGACACTACTTTCTGGGACACCCTGTATAATATAGTAATTCTTCACGAACAGTTTTGATGTTTTAAAGGGACATACAGAAAATATCTCAAAAACGCAAAGGCATCTAATAGGAGAACCATAAATTTACTTATTCTTATTATAATTTATATTCAATGCAAACTCATGTGTGATTATTTGATATATGTTATTTGCATATCATTGATATTCTGTCATCTGTAACTTGAGCAAGAAGATCAAACTCGTCAACTAAAGTAACCGAGTTAATGTTACTCTTATTACATTAGGACTTTGCTTGAACATAGCTAAATCAATCAAATACAACACGTGACTTCAGTCAAAGTGTTAGGTGATAGGTATAATTTATTGGGTACCTATATAAGTCCCCAATCAATGATATCGCTATCTATATATAATATGCTAAAATAATGTCCCCGTAATGTTTACATTAAAGCAAGTAACATAGTGGCATAAATTATTGTCATTTATTTATTTTACTTGATACTAGGTATGTTAGCGAGATTCAAACGTCTACGGGGAACAATTTAGAAATAAAATATAAGAGCTCATGCATTATAAATGTAGGCCCAATTTAGGCATTCTTTTGCCATTGTAGAAAAAAAAATATTTATAGTATTGTAGAAATCTTAAAATTATTGACTCACTTTATTGAAAATTCACAAACGATTATTTAATTTAAAAACGAGTCTTTTGTAAATTACAGAATCTCGGCTAATATGGAACATCTATGTTCAACTTAACCTACAAATAATCGATACTGTAAGCGTTCTCATGAGCCCGGACTAGCCGAGTCTGGTGATATCTAGCTTCCGCCCACACTACAATAACGTATCGGAACGCAGTTCTCCTCTCTATTTCCAACTTAGGTCTTTACCTAAGTATATTTATGAAGTATAGATAGATAATTCTTTATTGAACATCATATAAGTAAAAGATTTAACATATATACTAATTAACTATAGTTAGTGCAACAATAGGCGGCCTTATCGCTAAGAGCGTTTTCCAGATAATATACAGAAGTACATATATTTATACTTTTAAGCTAATTGCATTCAAATTTACTCTTTTATATAGTACCACGTTAAGTCGCCATCCAAGGGTCACTTTGTAACACAAAATATAGCCAACCTATTCCAAATTTTATCAAAAATGATTCAGCAGTTTTTTCATAGAAAACTAATACACTGTCTTTCTATTTTCTAATGTACTGTAAATTTGAAAAAAGAACTACATCTTGACTGAAAACTTCTACTTAGTTTCAGAGCTTCAAGCGCAGTCAGTCAACAAGGCATAGGTAATTCAATACCAGATTCTGTTGATCAACAGCTCACGTATCCATAGGATCATTTATTCAGCCGTTTTCGGTGGAACACAGACTTGTTATATATGTACGTAAACACCTTTCTATTCAGGTCGAACAAATACCTTTGTGTTGCGATCATAAAAAATACAAAGCTGGTTTCATAGCGTGAGGAAACTCTCTTTGCCACTCTCATAAGAAATTTGTGACACGAGGACGTCTTATTACGATATTATTCACTTTGGTTTAACAAATTTTACGAAGATTGGATGGACGTAAATTCAGAAATTATGACAAATCTAAAATCGGTCAACATCGAAATTCTCGTTCGATAGATATTTCAATAATAGTTATTGCATGCGACATCGCCTAATGAAAGTCCTTTCCAAGAATTAAATATGCTGTAGAGATTATTTAAAAAAGGAAGAGCCATATTCTCGTTTTCTGGCCTACTTAAAAAATAACGAGAAAAATATTTTACATCTATCAGTCTTTCCGAGCCAGTACGAATTCAACAAGACACAAAAAGTAACAAATGTCCATGAAACATTGAATATAATAGGTTCCTCGGTTACTTTAGTTGTTGAGTACACAACGAAGTTTGTGCGCAAAAACAATTTATATCCGCTACCCATTCGCAAATCCTTTGTGAGAACTCGCTTCATGTAATACACTTACTTTATTACTCTGTTTTTGCACACACAAAATAATTTGTAACTGACAAATATTTGAATACGTTAGGGAAATGTGAATATCGTCGGATACGAGTTATGACATTTCTTTGTTAGTGTTTATTCTAAACGTTTTCAAACGCTTAATACTTGACTATGGTTATAATGCCGGGGTTTTCTGATTAATTTTATCGAAAGAAAATAACAATAATTAATCTAAGCACTTATTTAATCTCTCAGTACATAAAGTTTAGCATTCCTGGATAACATGCCACGGAAATTAAATTTACAAGTGAAACAATGTACTGAAGATTACCATCATTGCCGATTTTTGAGATGTTTATTTCATCCTCCACATTTGATGTAAAGTATGTATATTGACGTACCTATTACAGATAGAAACCCTTCGCCCAAATTCATGACACCGGCATTTTCTTTACCAGTACCTTCCTTCTGAACTTTGCCTATAATTTCTCGATAATATTTCTTCCTTAATTTGGAAATAGCTTATTCGAAACATCCCAACGTCGACGTTCTTTCTAAATCCCCGGGATTTTCCAATATAGATTGAACCATCCTAAAATACGGGGACGGGCTAAGCTAGCCATCAAAGGAAAGGATTGTAAATAAAATCAAACGTAACATCAATGTAGGTTGGGTAATAGGATTTCTTATGGTTTGTTTTGGCTTGTGTTCAATAGATTTCTGTGTTAGTATTACCTTACCATTGATCTATTATTTGTTTTTGGGCCTTGGAGATAGTGAATTTATTGGGCATTATGAATCCGAATATTTGTGACGAAAGCAATGCCTACACTATTATTAAGCCTAGTGATTCAATATTTATTTAGTTATATAGAGCAGTCTTTAAAATATTGGTTTTATAATTATAATATATGCTTCTTGTAAGCCTTCATGGACTTAAGTTAGAACATTTTTGATGAACTTGTCCCCTAAGTCGTTAAATTACGTAAAAGTTAACACGTATAGCAAAACTATAGACTTAAAATGAACTACGGACTTTATAATTGCACTTAATCCTATTGAATACGTGTTTACACACAAAACCCAAAACAGCATTCGAGGCACATCTCGAATTGCAATTGTATCACCTGACCCGAACAACGGCTAGTCCGAGTATCCAGAATACGAACAAATATTGATATACCATGCGAATATTTGCCTATGGAAATTGAATCCATTTCCCACATGTCCGGCAGACTGTTACTCTACCACAAAGCAATGCACTCTCGTGTATAATAAGTCTATGTACTTTCAGTAAAGTCTATTTTAGAAATACATATCTGTTTGGTATTCTAATGTCGATGAGGCTTGTTTCAAGATGTACTTACTATACAGCATAATTTTTCGACTATAATGTGACCAGTTTTGAGTCTTATAATTGTTGTTATACATACATTGAATACATAGCATCTAAAATTCAAGTTCAAGGCTAGAAGCACCATGAATTGCTGTACTTTGTCTATTCTGATAACGTTGCTTCTATTGATGAGCAAACATGACACGAAGGGAGGGGTTCGCTCGTATAGTCATTAACTTTAGGGTCTTTTTACATTTCGTTATTAAATAAAACCATATACTCATGTTTACCTCTTCTAAAATTGTGTCAAAAATCATTCAGGTTTAACGAAGATTTTCACGAAACATGCCAGTTTTATTTTTCTATTTTTCTATCATTTTGTAGTTAAGTGCCAATATGGCATCTGCAAGTACTTCTGACTGAAAGTATGATATTGCCAGTGCGACGAATTCTCTTGAGTAGTAGTAGTGGCATTAGGGCGTGCGAAATTAAAATTACTTTAAATGATATTTACTTAGTTCGAAACTTACACTTTTTTAATTTACATCTACAGTACGAGTAACTTATTGCAGTGTTATTTTTTTTTTAAATATATGAATTAATTTTGTAACGCAATGTAAAGATGACCGTGTATAACATTTAAGTTATATAAAAGTGCAGAAAATATCGAAAATAGTTGAATAAAAATAAAATTTGAAATTACCTATTACTGCGTTTTGCGTACTTATAATATTTTTTACCTGCCATGTGTGACACCATTTTTTAAATTTAAACAGATAACCTTACTGGGTGTTCTTAAACAAATTACAACAAATCCTAATTCTTTCCAAAACACATCCAAATAGGTTGCATAGTTTATTAACGAACAGACTACCCGCAAGTTACGCGCATTAACAAGTAATCTTCTGCATCCTTCGCTGGGGCTTTCATTTTAATGAGGCCCGGGCAGCAATCTCTCGCCCGTTCATAATTCCTCATTACGCCACAGTTTTTAAACGTAGATAGTGGACTAATAGGGTAATTATGTTGGGAAAGTGTGAATTCGCGAATTTCGTGCCAGCTTCATTTACAAATCTGACCTGTTTCACAAGTGGTCCCATTTAAATGTTTAAAATTCATCAAATGTGAATGTTTTAATATAATTTCGCTGGAATTCTTTTGGTTTGTTTAATTAAAAAAAACGAGAATCCGTAAGTGTGTTTTATGCATCGCAATTAGTGCGGGCATTCATATTGAGTGTACACTCATTAAAGAACTACATAAGTCGGAAATGATGCATTCTTAATGAATTTACATTTTGAGCCATTTATCAGCGAGGCCGAGAAAAATAATGTATTTACTGTATCTATAAGCCTTATTCATGTCCAAAAATTGATACATCCATAATCCTAAGAGCATATGTTCTCGGCGCCTTATAACTCAACTAGTGTTGCTCGCGTCTCTGTCCGCATGATAAAGTTTTTCCAGAATATTAGTAGCATATAGCGCTCAGGAATAATATAGCTTCCTTTTCATGTGAAAAAAAAACAAAATCGATTTCGCATTTCCTAAAATTTTATAAACTTATATATACTTACTTCTATAAGAGACTGGTAGAATAAAAAAGAACTAGAGACAGCTCCCCCATTTATTGGACTGACTTGATTAAAACGGCAACGTAATCCATGACGGAGTGTATACACAGCTCTACTAACCGACAAAATGGAGAAGAATTAGCACTTACGAACACCGCTGAGAATACTAACATCGCTGACAACTATTTATCACTATCGTAATAACCACTATCACAACAACAAGTGGCCGACTAAGAAGAAAACTTTTTATTGTATTAGTGTAGATTACAATAATGTAAATTAAAGCGAGTTAAACCTAGTATACACATATAACCTGTAACTCGTGGCTTTGGCAGCGTGGAATTAGGTTTGAAAAATTTTAAAAACAATTGCAAATGTCTCACGGTTCAAGCTTAATCCGAATGAAAATTTATCAAACACGGTTTAGTTGTTAAGCATAAACATAACAAAGTCACTTTGATATTTATATAGATTCCGAATAATAACTCTCGCCTATCATACTCCCATAATCACCAACATAATACTATCATTCACAACTCGAAACTCTACAAATGTAGAGCAAATTAGGTTCTTCATGTCCACTAATAAATGGAATGTTAAACAGCGAGCCCCGTGTAATCCATTAGCGCCCCGGAGTCCGCGCTAGTTGGCAGCGCTGACGTACGCGGAAACAGTCCGCTCGATTGAAATCCAATTTATTTGCCAATACTAGTTGGCGCGGTTAGAATGCATTTCGGTATTCAAACGGGAAAGTTAATTTAGAATTTTGAAGGGTATGCTGGTTGGGATTTTATATAGTTTGATTACATTGGATGTTAAATAAGAAGAAAAAAAATAGCAAAAAAATCTAATTAAACTCAATAATTTACTCGTGTCTCCTGTACTCAATTGGTTTCCGGGAAAATTCAGAAAATAGCGTTGTATTTTACGAGAAAATCTTACACATACCAGAAAGATCTCATATCAGTGTTCATCCTATAACCTACATTTATGCAAAAAGACAATAAGTTGCCCCACTACTACAGTACGCAGTGGCCTTAAAAAATGAACATATCCACAAAACAAGTATTAGCGAAAGACTTTTCTTAGCTGATAATAAGAACAATTTCCCTCCAACCGCGGTTGTGTTTATAAAGAAGCTGACAACATCCCAGTGATTAACGAGCGAGGTAATTTGGGAAGGTTGCGCCCACCGGACCATCTCCGAATTGAGGGCTGTTGCTAGGGAAACTTTGAGCGCTAGAACTTGACATACGGATATGTGTTATATGTATATATATGTATAGTAATCTAGATAGAGATTGGTATATCGAAAAGTAATTTTTTTATCAGATGAAACATTTTTGTTTAGTTTTTTATTATCTTTGTGTCACAAGAAACATCTATTATTTGCGTAAATGCAATGCTTAAGAAAATTCAACTTCACTTGTGGTAGTCCACATCACAATGTAAAGAAGCAACTTGATTTTTATAATTTCATTTTTTTTTTGTATATTTGTCATGAATTCTAAGAGATTGAGAATTCAATCGCATAAACGGAAAACGATAAAAGCATGAGCAAATATTGTATAAAAACTCAGAAAATATATACTAGATAGCAATTGTACAGTGTATCTACATAAGAAGTCTACATTTGGAAATAAAATAATACCTCTCCGTGCCCCAAAAATTATTGACCGACATTTCAAATAAAAAGTACCTGACTTTTATCAATATAATCAGTCACTCGTGACGTAAATTAACTCCAACAACTAACTATTTCACTCTATTTTTACAATATTTCATTTTCCCCGACATATTGCGATAAGTTTCTTTCAGAATATTTTAGGTGACGCGCCCGCAACTTTCATCTCGCGAAATAAAATATGCACGTTAAAATAATATTGAAGTTGTTATTTCATAAGAAGTATAAATATTATTATATTAATAAATAGGATCTATAGTTAGTACAGGAAATATTTTAGGGAGACCCGTGATCAGCAGTGGACATGCTGCGGCTGATAATGATGATGATAGTTAATGGTACCAGGTTTATCTGTATTTATACAAATTTTACCAATCGAGATAGGTACTAAAAACAAAATACTCTATAGGAGGGGACCAGTAGGCACTAGAAATATTTCAGGGGACAAATGGGCACAGGGTACGAATTTCAGGGGACCAGTGGGAGCGGAGCCAATGATACCAATATTTTTATAAATAAAGTTTAAATAATTTTTAAAATTTCACCTCTTTCAAATTTAAAAATATACGAGATAATCCGAAGAGTACTTAAAAAACAATTATTCTAAATTAGCCGTTGGTAAATATTCCTAGCTTTTGACTCTAATCTGGGACAGGTAGGCGAGGCCAAAGGACGGGATCGCGATAATACATAAGAAAGTTTCTAAGTAAAATTTACTCTAACGGACCAAAGGTTCCCAAGTTTGCGGATTCACAGATAAACATGTTGCGACCCATGGAATATCTCAGTAATGAGGTCGAATTGGGGTTATCCTTTAGAGAATTGTCTTGTATATATTTGAAATTAGGTATACTTAGTCTAAATTATAATAGAATTGTACAACGTAACAAACCAGTGCTAAACTGTTTTGTTTTTTTAAATTGGCTGGCTCACTATTTATTGTTATATTGTTTGCACGAATTAAATCACGTGTAATATCACATTCTATATATTTTGGAGTAAAATATTTCAATAATCCTGGAAGATAAATAAAGAGGGAACCAAGAGTCACTGTATTTTTTTTTTGCAACATAAATAAAAATTAACATAGAACCTTGTAATAGTATACCAGCAAATTGCCGAAGTAGTCTGCAGTTTATATAACACGGAAATCATAGCGTTTTTTATTTAAATTGTATTTTGATTATTTCTTTTGAAAAAAGTCGCTGTTTCTACCGCTGTCCCTTTCTTAATCCTTATTCGTTTCCTTCAAGGCTGACAACGCACGATTCTTCTGATATTGTAAATACTTATACATCCAGTACAGTTAATTTAACAATGAGCCACTTACACGTTGGCTATGCCATAAAGATATATAAAGTAATATAGCATTATATCCACGGAAGACAAACTCCTTGGACATAAATTTCAACCCACAGTGATTCCACTAGCCGGTTTTATTCTATATATTTCCCAAGATAAATGACCAAGAGTTTAACAAACAATATAAAAAGTTTCTTTGTTAATTCAATTTAGTCCCAGCAAGGAAAGACTAAGTGGTAGCGTATAATTTTCAAAATAGATTAAAACCGTTATCTAACAACATTTTAGAACCTAATTTATCTTTTATTCAATTTTCTTAGAACTCGCTTTACTGGAGTTGGAAACTAAATAACTTTTATGTAAACATGTCAAAAATAAATATAATATTATTATATAAGGTCGCCGAATATCTATAGATAAGGGCCAAATAAATATTTCCAATCACCTTACAATAATTTCCTTGTCTCTTTTATTCGTAAATTGTTGGACGAAAAAAAGTGATGAATTAATTAACTACTAAATTAATAACACTTATTAATATGAGGTCCAAGCTCCATTATCACTAAACATTATTACCAGCTCGCCAGTCACGTGCGAAATGTTTACCAAATTAGAAACAAACACCGTTCCGTAGATACCGTAAATTGTTTTAGTTGAAAAGGATATAATGTATGTAAGTACAAATATCGATTCTAGGCTAATTGTAGTATAATTTACAAATACACAGAGATCTCTGCATCAGGCCAAAAAAGTGTATAAATGCTTATGTTTGATATAGTAATATATGTAAGTACAAAATCCAATTCTAGCCTTTATCTAGGCTAATTGCAGTGTAATCTAAAAATAACCAGATTCAGGCCAAAAAGGTGTATAAGTACTTAAGTTTAGTAAATAAGACCTTTGTTTCCGCGCCGCCGGGCCGCTCCATTAACACGCATGCTCGCACGTAATGATAATGAGTTCGTGATGGAGATTGTTTATTCAAGTGGGATAGACAGTGGACGGGAGGAACAGTTCCGTGGATATTCACTGATACAATTGGGATAGAATTAGGGTTACCACATGATATGCGTTTGCTGCATTTGACACGCAATTTAAGGTATACAGGCGTGCGGGATTTATCTGTGAGGAGGCATTTAAAAAAAACTCTGAATAATAAGTCATCTTCTTGAATAAAAAAAGGATTATTAAAAGCTGGACATCATTGGTATCTTTTACTTATTACCTACAGCTTTTTAGTTTTTCTGGCAATATATCCTCCATTTATAAATATATCTTTATCTCTTTATTTTTATGAATGGTAACCCTAAATAGAACTTGATGCGAGGCGAGATAGACATTAGACAGTGGACGGTAGTAATAGATCCGAGTTTCGCTATACATTTGATAGTAAGAAGCACGTTTGGGAAGATAGTCAGCGCTTGATTGTGAGATGACAGATGAATGTCACATTATATTGCGTGTTATTTGTACTATGAATAGAATTTATATAATACATTCTTTATTATGTCGGTAACGAATTCTTTGGTTGGTGTCTAGAATTGAAAAAGTTTGAACGTGTGCGCCAACACATCAGATAAATCATCAGTAGCAAAGCGTCCATACAACTCGTTTCCTACCGGCTTCCCTTTTAGGTTTATTTACGTTTGCGTTAGTTTTTGTTTTCTGTTAAATTGGCCGCGATATGTTAACTAAAGCAATATTTTTTGCCTCGGGTTACCTTTAGAAACATTTTACCTTTCGCCACTGTAAATCGTTTACCAGTTTTTGCTATAAAAAAATCATTAATCAACATCTTAGGAGTTCCATGTATATTATAATTCTCTTTCAGTTCGTTGATGCATAGTACAAATACAACATAAGGTAAAAAACTCAGAGTAAAATTCCCTAACATTCATAATCCTTATGTCAACTAACATATATATATTTTTATTTAAATTTGTAAATCTATTTTACATTTCCCAATAAACACTTATATCACTCAGCTTAGGAACCACAATTCACACAAGACTGAAGCTATTAATTAAATAATTCAGTCTTATACGAATTCAATACAAAGTTCGTTAATTATAAGGTTCTTCAATAAGTTGTTAAATAGCTTCGATTAATATACCCGTCGGAACGAGGGGTTCGAATGTCAATTTAAATATACAAATGAGATAATTATTATACTTACCCATGTCATACGTACTTCCGTACTCGACAATTTTCGATTACAAAACCAAAGTGTTGGGCGATCGATATTCAATTAACTTTATAATATGATAATTTAAATTATTTATGAATAAAGTTGTGATATTGAACGTATTGAAAGAGAGATTTGTTTATAATGATAATAAGTTGGATAAAGACAGTTTTAAAGCGCGTTTTGAAAATAATGTAATTGCACGATTTGATTGTATACAATGGCTTGCAGTTTCGCTCGTTTTAAAACCTTTCTCGCTACAAAAATCCCTAAATTACTACGGAGAACGTACAACACCAACGGTATCTACTTAAAATTCAGATACAAAATGAAATATTTTCCACGGGAGCAAATTACTGGATAAAAGTAGCCTATGTGTTAATCGAGAACGTGTTCTACCTACGTGTCACATTTTATAGAAATCTGTTTAGCTGTTTCTGCGTTTAGATACTACTAACAAACTAAATATACAAACAGCCAAACATTTCCATAAAGTTTCACATTTTAATATTATTAACATTGTAAGAAATTAGCAACTAGAATGCCCAATTTATATTATGGTCAACATAAATAGGGCTTACAAATAAAACATTAAATGACTACAAATCAGATCCATATACATATTTATAATTTTAAAACCAATTGACACCATCTACAGAATAATTTAAACTATACAACATGATTCATTACAAGGTACCTAGTACCTCTTACAGTTTATAACAAAAATGTATTCACAATTTACAAAATATTGCCGCCATTTTAGAGCATCTTGGCATGAAGAACGAGAGTGCTAAAGTTGCTAGCTCGTCACCGGACCGAAGCCGATGCGCCAGTGCGGCACAAAAGCCGGATAATCGCCGCCTTTTAACAGTCATCCGTACACCATAAGCCCCATTAAAATGTAAGCTTCGAGCTTAATACGACATGCTGCGAAACTCCTACTACCGTTTTGTGGTTGAGAAATTAATTTGCGGTTTAAAACTGATTTGCCGGTGAATTAATTTTTCATGAGTACGAATAATGTAATTTAAAGTTTTCATTAATATCTATTAAAATATTTAATCGCTGGTGATTAACAAAAACATAATTAACTACGTGATTAATATTCGAGTAGATTAAAATTTAAAATAATATTCAATTTGTACCTAGTGGATTCCGCAAGAGGCCATAGACTGCAATTTGTGTAAACTATCTTACAGTGGTGAAGAACAAAATTCTTCAAAAGGTAACCCGAGGTAAGAAAAATTACCTTAGTTAGCATATCGCGGACAATTTGACAAAAATCTAAAACTATGACAAACACAAATAACCCTAAAAGGGAAACTGGTAGGTACCGAGTTGTGGGAACGCATCACCACTGCTAACTTTCATCTTTTAGATCTCGCGAGCGCTAAGATCGGGCCCAAAGTTATTCTAAGATTCAAGCTAGAACTAACAAATTTTTACCAAAATTTTCTTTGAAATCGGTGAAGTGATTTTGGAAATTTGCGTGTGTGAAAAAATATTTTAATACAAAAATATCACCCAATTACCACCTCCACCCATCGTTCCCCGTTAATTCTAAAAATAGTCTATGATACAAACCTTATTATGACAATTAGGAACACAATAAAAAAGTAATCGATCCCAGTCCAGCCGTTCTAATGTGATGCTCTTACATACACGTCGCAATCGATTTTATTTATATAGATATTACCATTGTTAAATCGTATTAATGGATAACTAAAAAGGCGTCTCCGCGACTCATATATACTGCAGATATAATGTTTTTTTGCCGGACCCGAGATTCAAACCTGAAACCATAGCGTGGTAGCCGCACTCATACCGCGTGCGCAATACAGGCGTCAAAGCAGGCATACATAAAATATACTAAACTCAGCAAAAGAATAAACTGAACAAAACTTTACGCAATATATTTTAGGGGTAAGTAGAAGAGTTTATACGAAGATAGCTGCCCTGTCGGACCAGTAAATCATCTGGCACCGCTGTTTCTGAGTGCCAATTTAAAGTAATAACCGACAATAACAATATTGAAATAAGGTGTACAGCAGATGTTATAGATAGGGTTCCACGAAGTTACGGCTGGCCGCAAAAGATTAATTAGCGAACTCCACCGCATTCAGGTAGTGGAAATATTTATACGAAACACCGCAGAGTGAAATACAGAATATATTTGATCGCTTAAAATAATAAACTAGGTTTGGCTCATGTTTACACCCGCGTTAATGACTTTAAAAAATTCACTGTCAATAAATGTGATGATTTGTCTATCTGTGTGGAAAATTTGATCTCAATCCGTAATTTTTGCTTATATTACAAATAAACCCAATAAAACATGCCCAAACTGTCACATTTATAATATAAATATAAGAGTAAATAAGATATCGCACACTGAAAAAACAGGAAATATCCTTTAATTACAATACTTAATAGTGTGACTTGTTAATGTTCTGAATAGGCAATTACAATGCCTATTTTACTTGAAATAAAAAGGCTTACCTCCAAAACACTAAATAAAACATTGTTCCATTGACGAACTTTCCAGATTCGAGTAGCCGCGGTTATCGATGCCGAGTGCCATTGGGTATACACAACCAGTATAACAATAGTAACAAAATTGGTGGACCCGAAATTCCCAGGACATCCAATGTTTTCCTAGAAGTAACGATTCCTCAAGCTATTTGTCGTCGGTTACATTTCTTACCTTATATAATGATAGACTTGGCTACACGCCTTTGAAAATACGGGCATATTGTAACGCCTTTAATTAAAGCACTTGCTTTCTTCAGTCCTTTGTACTTACAAAGGACTCCTCTAAAACCAGAAACCAGTTGTGTGTGACAAGCAAAAGATTAAATTTCATCTTAGTTACTGTGTTCATTTTAAAATGTGATTGATTCGACGAGTTTTCGCATTCGGTCCCAATAAAAAGGCATGCTACAAATTCTAGCTAACTTTGCTTGCGGTAGGATATATTTTATATCTACTCGGTTACCGACCACCGTACACAAGGTGTTAAAACCCGCCATAGAGGCCCAGGTAAGTGTGTTGCGTTCCGGGATCAGCCTGTGTATATACGGTTCCAACAGGCCGGCATAATTGTATCAACTGTCGAGGAATAAACATCTCCTATCAGTCGACATTCTATTGGACCGCACGCCATTTACCATCCAGTGCAGTAGTGCACTTTTCTGTACACGTTAAAAAAAAAAAAACAAAATATACAATGTTGCTTCGTGTGTGGAGTGCCGGGTTTGTCAATAGGCCGTATAGGCAGCGGCCTAGGAACGTTATCCCCATCTGAGAGGTCTAGCCCTGAGCAAATCGTGTTTGAAAAATACAAACTGTTGTCCTATATAGAGTTCAACTTAAAACCTACCCAATAACCCCTACAATATGCATATAAATTAAGTTTGCTAATTCATGTTTATCAATCAATTCAAAATAGCAAACTGATTTAATTTATACCAAAATTACTAATTAGGATTATCATAGCAAATATTTGTAAATAAACCATTTCATGTTAATTAAAAATTCCGTTTATTAATTATTTCTGTAAGCTGTGCCTGTGATTTTGTGCGCTCTGATATAATATTCGACGAGAATTTCCCAATTAATGGACGTAATAAGTTTCCGGAATATTAATATTGTGGTATATATTTTTAAAATATTTTCTTTTATACTCTCTGTTTTACATAACATATTATCATATAAAATCTCTAGTCTTAATAGTAAAGGATGTAAGTTTTAAAGTTAAAGTCTCCTGTATCTCTGCCTACTCTTCGGATAACATGATGTGTATGTTTTGTTTTTGTTGATCCTTCTAATTTTCGTATATTATAGATACGAAAAGTTTTTAGCTCTTTTTCACATATTAACGGAACAACGCAAGGAATCGATATTACGAGTAAAGATACTCAGTACCGAGAATCAATAAGACATTTTTGCTCTAAAAATGCTCAGTACGTAATGAGTTTTTATATTTACATTAATAAAATACTTTCACATATCCTGATAAAATTATACCCGAAAAAAATATTTTTATCATATTATACTTTAATAAAATATATAATTATGACCCAAAACGATAAATACCTATACGTAATAAACGCACATATTTATTACCCATAATTCATTTACTATCTCTATTTGAAAACTTACACACATTTAAGTGTCGCACGCTAATATATTACAAGGCTGCTAAAACTTTACAAAGGGTTGGATTTAGAAGGCGACGCGGGCTCCAACAAATATTGATCCAAACCTTTAGCTCCGAGACCGTGCAAACAGAACTAAGGGTCCAGATCGTACACAGAGAAGTTTGCGCAAAATATTACATACACTAGCCAGTATTTGCGGTGAATTTTGTTGGGCTTAGTAATTATGTAGTGAGACCTTTAATCTCGGAATATTTTGTGGTCTATTTCATTGTATTGTTTCTGGACTTAGCGTCTGAATAAACTGTTCAAACAAAACATATTTTAGTCATTTTGACATTGCATTAATAAATGAAACTACATTATATATAGCTTTACCTCTGCGAACATTTTGTCTAGTATCACCCATGAATAACGAATATTTTCTTATTTTTTAACATTAACGGTTAGAGTATCGAAAAGTGTTATTTCAAGATAATTAATTTAATTTAGTAACGCAATGTCAAAATTACCCTGTAATAAATACAATTAAAAATCGTAGATAGTCCTGAGCGCAGCCTAAGTTATTTTGACATTTCATTGAGAATACAATAAACTAACACAGTTTTAAAGCTTAAAATGATATAAGTGGCTATACGTTTTTTTTTATTTTACCCCAATATAAATCCGGCACCTGAATATGTTATAGGTAATATAACTATTTTTATTAAAAAATGCAAAAATGCACATTTTTTTATACAAGGCTTACGAAGTAAACTTTCAATAAAAATCAACGTTGGATAAAAATTGAATTAAATACGAATAATATCTTCACCGTTAATCGTCGCAAAGAGGCGAAATATTCATTACTTTCCTAGTTTTTCTTATTTCCAGTTCTTAAGAGCAATGTCTTAATGAAAATTGAAACTTGTCCATTAAGAAGATGAACCGAGAAGTTCTTTTTACTTCACTTTATTAACAAGTTAGTTCGAGTCTTCTGTGGAAGCATCCAATTTGCTAGCTTTAGGATTTAAAAATAAATCTGAATACATTATGAAACATAATGCTATTTTTACTATTTTATAGACAACAGTCGCGTCGGATAAAGCTCAATATAATAAACAGCACTATTAATATAGGATAATGAATAATAAAAGAAAATAATATAAATATAACTATAATTTGAGTTAATGTATTCTATATAAGCCGTAAGATGTACTATAGCATTTTCTACGAAGATTATGATTTGTATGCTCAGTGTTAAACATCAGTTACAGAATTGTGAACAAGATAGCAAATAGGTAGTAGGATATATATATGCTGGAAGTAAGATATATTATATCCACCCGGATAGCGACCACCATACACAAGGTGTTAAAACCCACCATAGTAGCTCACGTAATTATATTGCGTTCCGGGATCAGTCTGTGTATATCCAGGTCTAACAAGCAAGCATAATTTCGTAGACTGCCGAGAGGATCTCTTGTTAGTCGACATTCTATTGGACCCCACTCCACTTGCCATCAGGTGCAGTGGTCTCGATTTGCCGACCCCTTATAAAAAAAACTAGTAAAACACATGTACGTTACATTTTCAATCCGGTCAATTTAATTACTCCTCGCTGTAACAGCAGAATAACAAAACGAAACTTCAAGAACAAAATTAACTCTTTCACCAGCATTTTTTATTCACGGTGCGAATTGACAGCAGTTTAATTGAAACGTTGCACGCCGATAACGTCCAAATCGAAGTAAAACGGTTCACAAACACAAATTCAAGGACCATACAAAAAAGTTCTGTAAACCATTTTTGTAAATACAAATGAAAGTTAACGAGCGTCTATGTTTTTTTCGTTCTGCATTTGAAGTTGAAACGCGACATTTTTGCTGACTTCTGCTTATTACTTGTTTAGTCTGTGGCTTTTCTTGTATGTCCTGCATCTGAAAGGGTGAAAGCATTGTTTGTGCTGAGGCACACAAGAGACAAAACACAATGCTTATCTCTATTTCGGTTTGCATGTTAGTCTTTATTGTTCATTACAACAGTGTTTATGAAAAAAAATCAGGTGCCGTGTCACTTTGACTTTATAATATAAAAACATGTGTGCAGATTATTATAGTCTCTATAACATTATTATCTTAAGGTTTTCGAAGTGTTGGTGATATCATTACGACTGCTCTTACGAACGAAGTCAGAATATAAGTACGATTTGATTCAATCAAAATAAACGTGATTGTAAAGACACGCGTATAGATTATTAAAAATATATTTACAGTAACATTCCTTTACACTGACTCCTTGAACAAATAAATGTAGAAAATAAATTCGATTTAAAACGGTTTCAAAACCAATTGTGAGAAAAGAACATAAACCGTTATCTAAAATAGAACTGTAAACAAACTTTCCAATTTATTCTTTAAATAAATATGTTTCTAAAGAAATTTCTTTCAATTTAGAAAACCCTTTACATCTTTACCATCAAAGCAAAAAATCAAATACATTACTTAATATACTTTTTCTCAAAAAAAAAGAGCGTCGCGTAAACTGACATGTGATCCACCAGATCCCTTTTATTACCAGTATTCTATTCCACACAGTAATAAACCATCAAACTGTCGCAATTTTACCAGGCCATAATAAAAAAAAATCAACGGTCATACGATTAACACGAATGAAATTCACTGAGAAAACAGCGCGGCTTTATTTAACAATTTTCAACACGAATAGCAACATTTTCGAACCGTTTTAAATTCAACAGAGCTTTTTCACGGACCATTCGGTATTGTTTCGGTGCTTCTGTTATAAAATAATTGATATTGACATGATCGACGTGTGCCACGCTGAACTCGAACCCCCCTTATGGGAGGAGGTTTGAGCAATCGCTTCGTGCACTGAATATTTTGCGAGTATATTACATAATGTACTGATGAAGCAACTCGGTGGTCTGGTGGCCAAGTGTGGACTAACTGTACTAAATGTTTGGTTTAAATTCCGGATTGGAATACACTTTATACGTTTAGGTAAAACGATTTGTTATATAAGTTGCCCGGACGTCAGGCGGCGGTCATAAAAAATCTCATTCATAATCCTATCTGCAGCATGCGTGGAGAAAATTGTTGCGTCGACCTTATACTTGAATCAAAAAAGGTAACGTTCAAGTATTACGTATATTCTTCAGAGAAAACCATCTAAAGTTACATTCGTATATTCCATCCTTGACTACTATAGTAATACTATATTAACAAACAGTTCTCACTTTATTGTAATAAGCCAAATAGCCACAATTGTTTAATGAAGCCAGCATAAACTAAAAGTGAAGTACACAGTCAACATTACGAGGCTACATGAGAACACGTACGGAGCTTTATATGCGGAACATAATAGGAATAAGAACTTAAGTTTCATATTATTAACCGGGTTGTTCTCGCAGTTCCACTCATATGAAAGGCTTATTAAGTCATGCTATTTATAAGTATAATATTAAAATTTTCTTCTATTTTGACTTATGCTTTTTAACAAAATGTTGATTCAGTAAACTTTCTACATACGTAATGTATTACTTCAAATACAATAAAAAGGAACACTTTTAATTGTGAACTTTATTAAAGTTGATACAAAATCAAAATTGTTACAAAATCAATTTTTCCTTATATAAAAATATTTCTGAAACATAATTAACACGCGGAAACTTCATTTTCATTGATGTTCTTCTTACAAGACTTGCATAATTTAAAGTACAATATTGCCAACCCCAAAAACTTAAGATCATAATAATATTAGGTTGTTGTACAAATGATCGATTAACATCTTCGTGTGTCGTGCCGAACGTGTAATTTCCATTTTGTTGAGTACTTTCTAATTTAATTTTCTCGAGACGAAACTGAGGTTACTGAGGAAAATTTCTCTTCGAACATTACGTACGAAATAAACTGACAGTGACAACTTTTTTTTATTTAATTATACGGTTCCACAAATAAAGGTAAATTAATTTTAAAATTGTTAAATACCAAAGAGTTCTAAGATTATATAGAGCTCACATTGGGAAGATTGTCATACAATTTTGCGCTCATGCGACGGTTACTCAGTCTACCGTAAAATAGCAAAACATCAATGTACAATACTTCATATTTTTTCCATAATGTGATTTGCATGTTTTTAATGCGCATATAAACATATTTTTCGTAAATATATCATTTTTGTATTAATATCTAAAGACGCTGTGACATCTTGTCACACGGATATTTCCAATAAGACAACGACTAATTACTAACTGGTACTTTTTGTGCATATTTTTGGTTCTGATGTCCAGTCTATAACTAACTATACTATCGAATGTCTTTGTTAAATACTTTTTATTTAAATATTAAAACTCAATCACACTTGATTCAAAACTATGAAAATAAGGGTCTGTTTCAAAACTTCGGAGTATATATTACTCGTTACATAAATCTGTAAGTCGAACAATTACAAATTTTAGACTCTAATCTATGCTCCCAAGTAAATGATAATAAAATGAGTGCTATCTACATTAGTTGCTTAAAACGATAACTGTCAATTTTTATGAAAAGCTTGTGAAGCAGGCACATAATATGTTACAAATCTTATTTAACAGTAAACTTAAAATTGTGAAATAAGCTTAAGCGAGACTAAAAATTATTATTATAGGCAACTGTGATATACACGTATCAAAAGACTGCACTTTAAGAGAGACCTTAATAGACAAGAAATAAAGGATATTTTTATCAATTCTTTTTTGACAGGCCGAATGTTGACATATGTTATGAGATATGTTACATCTGTCTATGGTTTTATTAGGTTCATTTTTCATGCGTTTTTGCCATCAATGCTTCATATTGGGGTACAAAAAGTATTTTAGTAATCCGCACACGAACTGTGCCGTTGCGAAATGTCATTTTAACTATTCACGCATACAAAAACGAACAAATGACGCGTCAGATTTGATTCAAATTTGAGCCCACAGAGCAAAAAATTTTACATCTGCCTCAATGGAATTGAGAATATAGTCGAAATATAGCACTCGGCAAGAGTACCCACCTATTTGTCAATGTATGGACAAAATAAAAGTAAATAATTGTTTGCTGTTAAACTATGTTTCTTACAGGGAACGTCTCCTACTTTTTATGAAACAAAGTATTTTGAAACTTTTTATGGCATTTTTACCACACGCACCCTTTACTTTGATTGGTGTACACTTATTTCTTGAAGTAATTGACAAAATGAAAGATACGGAGTATATGGTTTTATATGGAACATCTTTAAAAATAATAAAAGTTGTAAAATCCTAGACAGACTGTCTCGGTGGCGTAGTTGTAACGCGTGCGCGATACATCACCACTCTGAGTTGTTGAATACGAATCCCCGGTCAGGCAAAGTAATATTTGGGTTTTTCTGCTGAGTATCAGCCCCGAGTCTGGATTTGATGACCGATTTGCATTGTGGAGGTTCGCCACCTCCCATATACGAACACACACGGCAAAAAGTCAGTGCCTTGATTGGACATTGTCTACTCCTTTGGGATAAAGGCGTAATGTGTGTTTGTTATTGTTTTTATACAGAACCCACGGTGCGTGAATCTGGCTCGTACTTAGCAGGTTTTATTTAATTAATGCTATCTTTACTCGACATATATTAGTTAATGAAACTTTAATATAGAAATAAAACATATAATTTACCGAAATAAGTGAAATTTGAAGCTAACAAACTCAGTATTAAAATGTTAAGTAAACAACTAAATTAACGAAGTTTTGTAGATATGAATATTCTCTTTTTGCGCTTTATTTGCACGGACCGAAAAGTTTAAACATAATGTATTACAACATAGTAATTAGAAATGTAATGCCAACAATAGTTTGTGTTTTTATAAAAATGTTACTTTAATCCAGAACATTATGCCTGAATCAATCATTTGTTAATTCTACAATTTACATTTGACATTATACAGGTTTACTAATTGTGTAGAAGATATTTCGTATTTTATAATGTTTTCTTACTTTTCGAAATAGTGACGGTTTAGGGATTTCTAGACACTTTTCAAACATGTCACTTACTAGAGATTAAAAACACTTAATTATTCAGCTGGCTACAGTACGCTTAAGCATAAACCTCATGTATTACCTCTTTATCTGCTAGTTTGTACAATAAATCATTTTGTCGTGTCCGCGGCGTTAACGAGCGATTCAGACTCATCCCATTGTAAGCAATTGCCTCATTGTAGTACAAATATTACCACTACTATTATACAGGTATTATTACTATTACTTTTACCACTGTACTGTTACTATTATTACCACTGCCCTAAGGAAGACATGGGGGCACGGAAACAGCCCGTCATCGACGCCGTCAATGCGTTTCAAGACGGACCCGACCTTCAATGATAAAGAATACGATTAAAAAGTAAAAAAGAACAAAGTACAGATAAAATATATTACCCTATTTTCACTCTATTAAATACACAATATATATCTGCCGTGGTTACAATCGTAGGTTCGCGCCTTTTTTCTTTTCTGAGGTAGGTAAGCACAGATCTTTTAACCCAAGACAACAATGCCTACTGAAACCAATAATCGTAGACCTCAATTCAATAACCCACAACTATGCACCGAGAATATACAAGTTGAAACCTCGGATAAATTACAGTGTACATAATATTGTTCTATTTGTTCCACTTAGAAGAATATCTTTAGCTCAGTAATTTCCGTGCCAAGACGTTCCAAGTAACACAACATTTTAAATCAACTTCCGGGCACATCCCGCAAATTCTCAATACAAACTTTTTAACAATGGAATACTTTTACATAATGAATAAGTACATATCGTACATAAGGTATTAAAACCCGTCATAGTGGCCCACATAACCAAGGGGTAATCATCTCTCGCCAGTCGACATTCTATTGGACCCAATCCACTTATCATCAGGTGCAGTGTTCACGTTGTTGTGCACGAATAAAAAAAACTGCCTTATGGAAATATCTCGTCATTCTATTGGAACCCACTCCACTGAGGAACTCACTCCACTGGGGAACCCACTCCACTGGGGAACTCACTCCACTGGGGAACCCACTCCACTGGGGAACCCACTCCACTGGGGAACCCACTCCACTGGGGAACTCACTCCACTGGGGAACCCACTCCACTGGGGAACTCACTCCACTGGGGAACCCACTCCACTGAGGAACTCACTCCAATGGGGAACCCACTCCACTGCGGAACCCACTCCACTGGGGAACCCACTCCACTGGGGAACCCACTCCAGTTACGGTGGTAACTGGAGTGGGTTCCCCAGTGGAGTGGATCAGGTAGCAGTGGGGTCCCGTTGCTGCACACGTATAAAAAAACACTGCCGAATGGAAGTAAGTGCAATTTGGGCGCTAAGAAGTCAATTTACTATTACTGTGGTGTAGTGTAGGTCCAGTGTGAGAATTTAAATGAAACCGTTGTTGTAAGTAGGTATAATATGGGTCAGGTCGTCCGAAAAACATCGTGAAGTAATCATAAATACACGACACTCGATTTCTGCGCTGGTAAAACCGCAAATAACCGCAAATACCCACAAACTCGTCAGGAAAATTCATTCCTTCTAACCGGTTGATGTAGCATAAAATAAATATGTTTAAATATTAAACAATGTAAAACAAAGAAATCTAACTACCAAATGGTAAAAATTATTTCACCCCACATTAAACGCAATCAGAGTCGCGGGCGCGAGCTAATTTCATAAGGTAGGACTGTTCAACGTGAAAATTAATTAAGGTAGCGCGTACAATGCTCATTTAAAGTTTCCGGGTCACCGCTTACCACTGCTACCTACTTGCTCCCTGCATACGGTGACTATAAAACATATTTTTTACGGGACAGTTTAGATCTTGTGATCGCGAACGAGGACTCAATTGTCTATTTTTGACTTCATCTTTTGTGCAATTATAAATCCAAAAAGTCTTACAAAATTTTGTCGTATGAACATGTTTTACTATTTATGTAAGACTGATGTTTCTAGAGACGTCCCATTTTAAGTCAAAATATTGGTCACCACAACACCGCATAAATCCCGGCTACAGATTAATTTATTAATTTACACATTTCATTTTAAAACGTGCTTATGATTTCTATAATCTCGCATGTATTTGCATTACAAATTGGAGAATGAGTTTAAAATTTTAGGAATAATCTTAAGGGTTATAATATGTTTTTAGCTTCGTTAAACAATGTAAGGCGCGAATATCCCCTGTCAGTCCAATTATACGGCGTGTTAGTGGATACTGTAAATTCTTCACTGACAAACTGAATCTAGATATAGATGGACACTGACTTTTTTCCCATATGCATCATTTTATATGTAAAACAGAGTTACAGTGAAAAAACACACCGTGAAGAAATATGGATACCTACGAATTATCCATAAGAATTCCGAAGATATGTCTAACCTGCCATCCACAATCCACCAGCATAGTAGACAAAAGCCTAACCCTCGCAGTAGTAGCGGACACAGTGCCCGCACGCGGAACAGCATCTACAGGGCTCAGGCTGATATTATTAGTAACCTATGTAATCCTAAATGTATATAAGCAGGTAGGTATATATTTTTAATAGGTCACCAGGTGAAGTGTTTAATTCAGGGCTGATGTTATTAGCCCTTATTAATCTAGATTGTATTCAAAAGGGCAGAAACAGTTATTTAAAACATTGTTTTATATACTTACTAGTTGACCCGACAGACGTTGTCCCGTCTTAACTATGGATTTGCAGCGCGCATTCTTTCAATCGCTGACAGTTATTTCAAACAATTGACAGTTATATAAAATTAATATTTTCGTTAAGTTTTCTTAAATTTTCTAACTTTCCTCGCAATTTTTTGAATTTTTTCTTTCATAAGAACCTTCTCCTGACAATAACAAACACAACAAAAAAAAAATAGTGAAATCGGTCCAGCCGTTCACGCGTGATAGCGTAACCAAGGGAAATAGGGATTCATTTTTATATATATAGACTATATAGATAGATTACATAAAGTGAATGGTATAAACCATGACCACAACGCAAACTCATAGCAGCGTAAAACAGTAATACCCAACTATTCCCAAGCCGACTCCAGTCTCGTTAGCGACTTAAACAGTTAAAGCAATTTATTTTCTTCAATCTAGTTTTTGTCGCCAGATCTCGAAGTAAGGCGGGATTTTTTAACTACTTACTTAAGCAAGTTCCTTGATATATTTTAATCAAAGAACATTTTAATGAGATGTCTTGTATAAGTGATTTTGCTTTGAAAGGCATTTAATGGTTAGAAGTACAATAATTAAGGAATACGGTAAAAAGAATATGATTGTGATACAAATATTTGAAAATGAATATAATTGATGGTAGTCCATGCCCCAAAACTCGTACGATGGAGCATAGAGCCCGAGTTCAATAATTTAAAATTAACTAAAAAAGCATACTTTGATTCATAAGGATTATTATTTCTTAGTACTTAAACCAAAATATGATATTCTTAATTTATAATTGATTTTGTAAATTTAGCTTAAAGGTAATTGTATCACACCCTTTTTGTTATGTTCTTTTTTTTTTCTCTCTTTTATTTTATGTGTAGTTAAAAGATTTTGAGCCCACATTTTTAAGATAATTTATAAAAGTTAAGGTTTATGTACGCCGCGTTCACTATTTTAGGACATACATTTATATAAATAAGTAACGAAAATGTAATTAGAGTTAAGTAAAATTGTATTGTCTGGTTTGTGAACCAATAATAAAAAATAAAAAAAAAAGATAATATTACAACAAGAAACGACGCAAAAAAATCCTTTGAGGATGTAAATACTTGAAAAAAAATAGATCAAAGTATACAAAAGACTTACTAAAATAAAACAAAGTCTCTTTAATTAACAAACTTTTTAACTGAAAAGAGACGTTACCGCCATTTTGAAGACACAAAACCTTCCTTTCTCCAACGAATCCTAAGTAAGGCTGATAATGTATTTGAATTAACCCGTACCTTAATTCACGAGACGTTGTTTAAATACCCGAATCTAAGCCTTGGCATTGTCGTGTTACATGTTCAAGTATTAAGCTGGATTTACTTAAACTAGCTAAAGTAGTATAATATCCAAAAACATTTATTGTAACAAAATTTTCAATGATTCTAAGAAAAGTAAACTTATAATACACATTTTTAGTAAATCATTAGGCGTTGCTCGCTGCTTCGTCCGTATTAAAGGCCTTTCCCACTACAAAAGTCTCTAACAACTATTTTCAATAAACGATGCAAATCGTTTTTTTTTGTACTATTTCACAAATCGACTAATCACAGCAAAGTTAATTTTAAAAGGATTACAAATGCGTTATTTTGATTGGTTCAATCTCGAAATCGGATAAATTATTGAGATTGGGATCATTTATTGAAAACGGTTATAAATTATACCACCGATCCATCGAGCCATCTACACGCTGTAAGCGCCATCAAACATGCAAACATTTATACAAACTTTTGCTTTTATATTAATAAGAGTAAGATAAGATAAGAAGTATAATATCTACATTACATTAATAACATAGTGTTTTCCATAACGTAATAAGTTTTGTTTGTTTCAATAGCAAATTTTTACCACTAAATGGAAATTATTTCCAAGTACCATAGAGGAATTTTTACCTCGGGAATATACTTACACTGGAGGTGAACCGCAAATAGAGATTATATTATTTTAAAAATTATGGTCGACAACGAAATTAATCAATAAAATAAGCGGTGATACTATTACCGATGTATTTTTGCACATACAAGACATCCATCAATGTATATTCATATATATACCTATGTCAATGTAATTAATATCATCTTCATGGCGACGTCGTTTCAACTTAATCGTATCACCTAGTAATTTGGTACTTGCAGCATACCACAAAAATCCCTGACAGCCCTCCCTTTGTTTATAGAGGCCAGAAAGTAATTTCACTGGAGTTGTAGGCGCAAGCCGGTGTATACTAAAACCGGTAAAATTTTTCCTGCCATCCGAAAATTAAAGAACATCTGACAATTCTGAACAGCAGTACATCGTTACATAACTGATGTTATGGCTTGCAGTGTGGAATTTAAAATAGTGTTGGACGCCATTTTGTATGGTTTTTTCGACAGCTATTAACTGTTTACGAATATGGTAACCATTATTATTTTTGCCATAATCGTTTTGATATCCCATACCAGGCCTCTCTTATGGTATAAGGTCTAAATTGACGAAACACAAAAGAAGATAATATATCTGCTACTTTAAATTTCGAATTTAAACTTCATTTAATGTTTTTCTATTGTTAAAGAAAAAATATTTTATAACATGCAATTACTCCATGATTAATAATTAAAATCCTTTAACAATGAACTGCTCCAACCTTCTTGGATGAACAATAGCCGAGATCGATTCCAATAATTACTCCACGCACTACTCACGCCCAGACAAAGAAGGTAATCTACTGAAATCCAACCTCTTTGTACTTTATGGGATCAAATCGCGAGTAAATGATCTATCGCAAATCGTCAATGTGCCAACGCCTTAAGTGGCGGGAAATTGAATGTATAGGAAATTGAATAAGTAGGTTCGACTCTACTTGTAGTTGACAAGTCAATATATCGCAAGATGCCGATTGATCAAAATTGTATTAAAACAAAGTTGTTATCGCAGAAAGTAAATTGACACATGAGTCACTATTCAGTAATGGTGTAACCTTTTCTGTCTTTAATATAAATATCTACTTACGCTACAAAGCGTGTCGTGCACATTTTTAATATTCACACTTTTGAGCGAGTCTCCGCAAAAGGTGGCTAGTGCTTTATTTTTTATATTTATCCAGAATCTTCTTATAAGAGACTCAATGCTACAAAAAAATGGTCACTGTACGGAGAGCTAAAATCGATTTTTCCTTGAAATATTACAAAGAATTGCCAAAAATTAAACTAAAAATAATAAGTCTAGACGCAATAAACAATACAAATCACACAATATAAATTAATTAGAAAATAAATTACATACAATTTAGCTAGTCTATTGAACTATTGAGTTGTAATAAGAAGCAATTATATTGCTGTCGAGCCCTTATCCCGTCTTACAACGCCATTGTTATGTTCACCAAAATGGAGGGGATAAAACGTAACGAAATTAAATTGAGGCCGTCTGTAACGACTGCCATTATATGAGTTAAGAGATTACGAGAATATCCATGGTTCTCCATTACGAGTCTCATTATACCATTAAATTTACCGCTTCAAAGAAATATAGGCATACCGTCGTCATATTCTTATAGAAGGTACATATGGTAGATCTGAATTGTTGTCAATAGTTTAAAACTTAAGCTACTATTGCTCTGCGTACAATATGTATTTTTCACCTGGCAACACAGTATTTACTATCCACTAAATCAATTTCTATAGACAGATTACAAAGGAAAAGAAGAATTATGATCAATTAGATTTCTTCTAGTATTTTCGCGATCTTATCAATGTTTTTGTTTACAACTATTCTTCTGTCAAAAACGTACATCATACACGAAAAACTAAAGCTATTCAAGCTGTTTATAAACCATTGCAAACCTTCAACTTACAAACTCACGAAAGCTGTTTCTCTTTACATTAGAAGCACGTAACAGGTAGGTAGACTGACCATTCGGTGTAATGAGCGCTCGCTGAAATGACTGGCTCAATGGAACCGGCCTCCGACTGAAATGACTACAATAAACGGAATTGCATACGAACTGCGGCTGCGGAGTGCGGCTGTGCTATAACCGTGTGCATTGAATGTTTGAATTTTTATACGGATATGTCTTGTGGAAAAATATTTTAAGTAGAATAAACTATAGTTATGTGATTATATTACGAGTAATTACGTCACCGGATGCCTGAGAACTATACGCAAAAACTGCTGAATGAATTTATTATACAGATGCATTATATCTTGGATTTTTTTATTCCGGTTCGCTCACCGATAGGCTCTTTACTTAAATCAGTGTGACTGAAAAAGCGAGCAATCAGGGACCGAAAAATTTACCGGGTCGTAATGATGTAAATTATAAATCTATTTTCGAGGTTGGTAACACTTTCGACAAAGGTTAACCGATATAAACCAAGTTCTAAAGATTCATTTTTACGTAAAATAGATTTAAATGCACAAACTTTAGTTTAAAAGATCACCTACCCTACTATCTTCCAAAATTCAAACATAAATAATGTCATACAATTTAATACAAATGAATAATTTCATGGACGCTTCATTACAAATACAAAAGCTCAAAATACCTGCTGAATTCAGAGAAATACTCTGCAATATTGTGTGACCTATATACCACAGGGCAACACAACCAATTGAATGATTTTTTTCTTTTATAATGATTAATTTTTTTCAGTAGATACCATTAAAAACATATTTATTTTAGGCGGCATTTAAACCTAAACAGATTGACTTACGAAGCACTAAGTATCCCGCCTACGAATCGTAATTTTAGACTTTGTTACCATCACAATAGCGACTTAATTTACTCCTTTATACTTGATCCCATCAAGTGTGATTTATTTTTTTCCACATTATTAAGTTTATAACAAAACTGTCGCGGCGTTACGTGCGGTGCGCTGACGGAAAAATTTATCGTCCTCTCTAAGCTGCACTAAAATTGCCGTAAAGTCTTAGCAGCTTTGCAAGGGGAAATGTCAAGATTTTACGGGTAAAATATTATATTACTTTGTTGGCGACAAAATGGTTTTGAAGTAAATAATGTTAAAGGAATTAAATCAGTAATTACACAAGTTTTCTATAGCGCGGGAGCAGGTCTCTCTTCTGACCACCGCGGGTTATGTTTGGTATGCCGGTGTGGGGTATACAGGGGTAAGGGACTTGGTGCAATGCTCGGTCAGATGATGCAATACTCCCGAGTGGCGACATTGGACCGTAAGACCGGTGAAACCAACATAAGCATTCCACTCACCTTCCAAGCGGTGGTAGCAACAAAGCGTTTTTTCCGCGCGAAAAAAAAGTTCTCTCTTATGCAAGTTGTCTATCTCTACCCAGGAGCAGTTTACAAGTAATACAAAGGTGTTCTCGTCATTGCAGCAATATGTAACTAATAAGAACTATGTGTTTTGCCATGGAACACTTTCTTAATCAAAGTTCTCGATGGTGCTGCTATTGTTTTATCAATTATGTATAGTCGTAGCGTTACCTTTAGGTAAACGGGTCCTATTACTTGTAATTTATTTTCAATAAAAAAGTACCTTGTTGTCATACATAAAAAAATAACAAATATTTATACCGCCTTCGAAAACCACTTAAAACTTAAAAAATAACTAAACATAACAGGTTCCCAATTTCGGAGTCGGTGAATTATTCATAGATGGCCGAGTTCTGAGGTAACAAATATAAAAAAAATGCACGTCGAATTGATAACCTCCTCCTTTTTTAGGTCAGTTAAAAATACAAAGGCTTCTTAATAATTATCAAAATTAATTGTCGATCTCATAATTGACAGCTTTGATTCAGGTTTAACCACTCAGTACGTATTGTTTTGCAAATAACACGAACACTCATATTGCACTTGGGATATAAAAAGCAGACATCAAGATCACTTTATCTGTCTAGACTGCAGTGGAACCAATTTAATTTAAAAATAGCCCGCGTCTGCAAAAAGCATCTAGATTTACATCTTATAAATTACATTTCTGGAAATAGTTTCGCTAAATACAAGCATTACTATAGTGAATCGACGGAAAAGTTAAGCTGATTAACAAGCTGATAAATGCAAGTCTTAACCTTTATCATTCAAACTAGTTGTATAAAGTAATATGCTCTATCTATCTCGTATATATCATATCTCACGTTTGCCACATATTTTAAATCAATAACTAATTAGCTATTATAGAAAGAATTTGTAAAGGAAATACGTTACGATCAGCATTAAAGCATCTGTAATTTAGTTTCGATACCGAAAAACCACCACACCACATTAAATAGCATCCTACTCATAATATTATAAAAGGAAAAGTCTGTGAAGGTATTGGCATTTTCGTATAAGGTACAGAAACCGCTGAGATTTCAAAGAGAAATATCTTAAATAACATAATACTTTTTTATATGGGCAGAGTACCGTGGGTCTTTTGTAAAGGATTTCTGGTAGATCTGCATGCAAAATATTTTATATTTCATACATAAATTGGCTACGGATTATATCCCGCAGTGGCACGCATAAATTCACATCAATCGATTTGTGCATACCGCACCATTGCTCAACAAACATATGAACGCATTACGAGTGAATTATTCATCGGTCACGGTTATGACTTAAAATAAATATAAAGGAGTAATAAATAACAAGCACCAACGTAAGGATAATTATTTATTTCTTTCGAATAGATGACTATCAAATAATCGAATCAGATTCTGTTTTATGTCACATGTGAAACAAACTCTACAATGGAAAGATGTTGAATACGAAAAAACGGACGTCTCAGGCTAGTTATCTAAAATGAAGTATTTATTTAAAATATTTAGTAGAAGTATTAATATTGTACCCTTAAAAGATCCCCTATATGCTATAGTATAACAAACTTTAATTCTCCTAAGTAAATATGTGCAATATTTTTCTAAAATCCTGCCAAACAGGCGACAAAACTACTTAATACTGGTTACCCATTACGTGGTACGCAAATTATATATACATTGTAATTGTAATAGTTTAGTTCAAAGCCTGAAAATGTCCAAACTATCGTATCAAGCCGAATCGATAGCTCCGACCCACCTATCACGATCCTAGAGCTCCATCAAACTGAGCATTTGTCGTTAATCCCGAAACGTGCAGATTTCCTCACGTACATACGAACAATTTCGTACGAAATTTAGGATCGAACCATCGAATATATTGCTTGTGAGCTATGAGCAATAAGAACTTCGTAATGGAAGATATAATGTGGTGATAAATTTGTAATGCCTTTTTTTAAGAGAAAAGTGACCCACTGCACCTCTTGCTAAGGGGAGGTTCAAATATTGTCCGATTATAAGAGATGTTTATTCCTAGCCAGTCGACACTATTATGCCGTTTGTTTGAACAACATATACATGCTAATTCTGAAATGCAGCATACTTACGTGAACCACAATGGCGGATTTTACACCTTGTCAATAATAATAATAAATAATAATAATAATAAAACCTTTATTTGGCACAACAGTAAACGACAACATAATATTATTCACATGCTAAAATTGTTTGTGCTTAAACAGAATTTTTAAACTTTAATTAACATTGGGCCCCAAACTAGGCGATGCCTGTATCTTGGAGACCAGAACAGTTTTACATCTTAGTTTAGTCTTTATATTAGTTTCTATTACAGTAGTTTTTAATTATATTTATCAATATAAATAAATATATTATTAAGTTTAGTAACAAATCTATAAATTATATTCTAACTTATGTACTAAATAATATTATTATGTGCTCAACTTTGTATTGACAATTACAATTATTACAATGGTGGTTGCTATTCAGGCAGGTACAAATAGGTACTTACTAACAACTTATAGATACAATTGGGGAACAAAGATTTTTTATGACATTATTGTGATGTTATCATATTATTAAACACAGACATATTATTCAAACCTATGCCTTAAAAGTAAACGTTTAGAGCCTCATCTTACGAAAATTCATTATTAACAAACGTCCAAACCTATCAATGTCTTATTTGTTTAAGAATGCTATTTCTTAAACACTTTAAAAGCTTTCGGTCATCGTTCCTCAGTGACTACACGAAACAATTTGTCCTAGTTTCTGATACTAAGAAAACTGTTCCTTAAAACAAATACCCAGTACCTTATGATATATATGCCCAGCTCCCTTAATAAATGATGATTGAAAAGGTGTACCTATACTATTATATAAAACTGAAAAGTTTATTTGAAGGCGCTAATCTCAGGAACTACTAGTTCGAATTTTCAAAGTTATTTATAAAATACTCATCAAATCTGCAATAAGTCTTAAAAACCAATTACCTATAAATTTCGTTATATGGATGAGTTAAAAAATTATGTTCATGGGTAAATCATCAAATGTAATAGTCTAATACAATACTTTACGTCTTATTTATATTTATTCGTTATATTATATAGCTCTTACCTCAAATTATTAAACACTTATTCACAATCTTGGTACGTATCCACATACAAAAGGCAGCAAATGAGGCTCTTACATCTCGGTTATGATCAAAGTTTTGTGCAAAGCGCATAAAGAGAATCTATTGCTTCTTCAACTTAGTCACCTGGTAGGTACAATAGAAGCATAGCGCAAATTGTGTAATAGTTATTTCGATATTAAAGAACTTAACAATCCAACTGTCTTATCTAAAGTGTGCCTAATGAATGTGTGCTTAGATAAAAAAGATGTTTAGAAAAATATGGTTACATAACAGGCTTATGATTACTAGAAAATAATTCTCTAGGCACTGTTAAGTCGGCTGCGTTTGATATCTTGTAACCGGATTTTAAGGTCAAAACTAGCTTTTATTGTTTCTGTTTTTCTTATCACTTATTATTAAATATTTTCCGTGGTTTCAACATACTTAATCTTCGAAAAAATAGGTAAAATTATTCAAATTTTTATATGACTTAAATACATATTACGCGAAAAGTCTTTTGGCTGTCAAAATTCACTTCGCAAAGAGAAAGTATTCTTTAGCATACGGAGTTTTCCAGAAATCGGTTGACAAGTAGTCCTTGAAGACGAAAACGACAGACGTTTGTAGAAAATCACACCTAAACCTCCGGGTAAAAGACGAAAAATCATGAAATAATCAGATTTACGCTCGCAGACTCGAACTGATCCCATTACATAAATTTATGCTGATACCGACTAGGAAATTCAAAAGTTATCAAGAATGGAGGCGGCGAATGTGATCGGCTAAGCTTGACTGGGTCGAATGCATTACCATAATCCGTCGATCCCATCGATATTTCCACCTATCAGTTTAATAGAATTACTGGAAATTTACTGCAACAAAGGTTCGAATATAATTGGAAGCAAAAAAACACTCACGAAGATTTACTTTTCTAATTATTCAAGATTGCATCTTTATTTAATGTAAATCATTCTACGAAACTCACGATTTTTTCAAATCTACAAAAAGGATAATCGATTTAATGAAGGTTGATTTTTTGTTTACGACTTCAATCAGATTTTATCTCGTTTGTTCTTTCTGTTCGCTATCCATTTTGATTTAGTATTCTCCTTAACGCCAAGTTCTTCAGCTGAAATGAAAATTTACTGTAAAATATTATCTTTGTTCAAGTGATTTTACGCTCTTTTTGACTCAAATATTTTTTCGAATAAATATACAGCATATCGGATATGTGTAAAAATAAAAATAAATGGTTATCCTCTATAAAAATAAATGGGTCAAAACCGTACGACGCGTTGTAATTTTACTGTAAAAGACAATAAAAATCTTCAAACTGTAGAAACTTTGTCAATTTATAACTAGAAGTTTTAAACAGAGAAGTCCGGACCCACTTTAATGAAGAAACAAGTAATGTACTACATGCTTACGCACAGTAAGTGAATGTAGGTCAACCATACAAAGTTCATTTAGCCCTCATTACATTCTTTGTACAACATTTGCGTTAGCGTTGCTAAGTCGCAATATGTTAACACTCGTCAACAAAGTAACTTGAGCATCAAAGTAAAGACGGCAGGCTTATAAAAAGCCTTCGGTTGAGTATGCGCCATACACAAAGCCGGCGCAAATCGATTCAGCAACAGGTCTACCGGGGCTTTCCACGTTGTAATCTATAACTATAATTTACATTTCTATTACATGCTGATGCTTCTATCGCCGAATAAGTCTGCAAATGAGCACTTATTTTAATTTCATCCCGTGATGGGATCTTGTTTTAGACTAAGGCGTAACAGTGTTTTAGATATTAATTTGAATCCCGTGGTAATTACGAACCTACCTAAATTTTTTTAGGACTGCAAAAGTAAATCCAGAACATTAGATCCTTTCCAATTTTCACAGGATTACTATGTCCTTGCCACTGGATCGAAAATAAAGCGTCTATCTAAATATTAAAAAAGCTAATTCACACAAACTAAAAAAAACCCCTGTGTACCCGTAACTTTAAATCTACGTAAAATACAATATCATCTCGTAGTTCCACATTATCTGCATTAAATATACGATAAGAAGATTCTGTCTCATAACTTGTACACATACGATGTAACTTTGTCGATTTATTTGCGTTCCTCGTTCGAATCATTCAATAAATTCTTTATGTTTGCATAGGGAAGGTGGTTTTCCAAACGAAAACCATTTTCGTAACTTGCAATAGATTTAAGATTTCCCTTTTAGTAATTTTTTGTGCATTGGAATAGATACGACAATGAATATCATCTTAAATAATATTATGTAAAAGTTTACGAGGCTGTTGGTTTGCTTGATTAGCGAATAAGGTAGGTAATAAAAACCATAGAATGTTCACAATCAGTCAAAAAGCTAATAAAACCACAGCAGGTCCACAAAAGACTTTACGTGGGTGGAGCAAAAACCAGTTATCTATAACTAATATCGCAAAATAGCGATTTAACCTACTAAAACTCAAAAGTAAGACAAAGTCTCTACGCAGCGAATAGCTTTTATAGCAAAGTAACAGATTTCTAAAATATGTATATCATTCAACGTAAAAAAGAAAATAGAAAATAAAAGTTCACTTATTTACCTCCTTATCTTCAACAAAACGTAACGGAACAAAAACTCGAAATTATCCACGTAACACATAAACCCCACATCAATCCCCAGGCATGTCCATTTATCCCCAAGGCGGCAGACCGTGCGTTTCCGCTTTTTTCTCATAATCCGTATTCTTTCTTATTCCACGCAATTGATTGAGCGGAAAGAATCCAATTAGATTCGGTCCTAAATTCTTAGTTTGTAACAATAATATATCATCGCTTGTCGTATTGTGGAGTGAAACCAATTATGTTTTTTTTTTTTATATTTTACATCTATAACATGGGCGCCGAGAAGATGGTGCAAGTAGATGCACGTGCACACCCTGATTAGAAATAAATTACTCAAAATATATTTTGCTGAATAAATCTGCAAGAATGGGAACTATAGACCACAGTGGTTTATTTTATAATTACGCGTTTTCAAAAACATGCGATTTGAATTTGTAAAAAAAAACCGAATGACATTATGTAGTATAACTATATACTACATAACTAAGATGTTTTTATTACAAATGTTTGTAAAACGTCATTGCTACATGTCACTCAGTTTTTTGCACTAGCGTAGGTGCAGATGCACCTCCCTAAAACTAACTGGGCACACCCATGTCTATAACCTCTTTTTATTTTAATTCATACCTATGTCTTATTAAGATATTTATTCAAAGTCTAGATTAAGGATACCAACTACACCCCATTATTAAGTCTATGCTGCATATATACTAGTCTTTACTACTTAAGCTTTATCTTTTGAAGCATCATTCAATAAGGGTAAAATTTTCACAACCTATAATGACTTTTTTTAATAATAGCAAATAATAAAGCAGACAACACTATTGAGGTATGGAATTCTGGGTTTGAGAATTCACATTACATTTGGTTGGTAATTTGTATTCATACTTCATAATACAAGCCCATTTTTCCATTGTGGGCTCATCTTACCATATCGCAAGAGAGTAATAATCACTTTTAAGATTACAATGATGTGCAGCGGTTGTGATTTGTCATTAACATTACTTAAAATGAACTACAAAAATCAGCTTTAGTTAGTTTTAATTGAACAGGTTTTCAAATAACATTTTGTATGTAAGACCTATTGCTCCTACTGCAATGGTTCAAAGAAACAGGGCATGGAGGTTTATTAAGACTACTCCATTCTGTTTAAATCTGGGACTTACAATATTAACTTTTTGAACTAAGAAATGTTTTGGATGCCTTTGATCTCCAGATCAATTCAAGATTTGAACTACATGTGGTATTCCCTAGCTGACTGCTTTGGAAGAAGTATTAAATAAACAAAAAAAATATTTATTTAAATTTATTTTCCTCAAACTAAACAGATTTGTCAAATTGTAACGCTAAAATATCAGGAGTTCTGAGTAATGCCGTTTCCATTTTCATGTGTGCTGGAGTCTGCAAATCCTTAACTAGAATCTCATGTCCGTCTGGATCCCAACTTGTAAGTGTTGCATTTAGTGTGCTCTTCTCATATGTTAAAATACTGCATTGTTGCCCTACATAAAGAATTAAGTCTTAATATTTATTTTCAAATAAAATATATTTATAACTGTTTACTTATGTGCTAGCTATTTGCTTATTTCAGTTTTAATAAGCTAAGACATCATTAAAAAAATTATATTATTTCATTGATACATATTTATTTATAATTAGATTGCCTTACAGAATAAGGCCTACTAATGCTATATTAATTTATTCTATTAAATGCATATTATCGAAATCAACGGAGATTACAAATGAATATACCCTGACATCTTACCTACAGATGCCATCAGGGATCAAAAACTGATCATCGTTGTTTTTATAGTGAATCACATATGTATTGAATTTTGAAATCGTCAAAGCATGCCTCAACTGAGGAAGTTCGACGCAATACTTAGAATTTTTTAAAATATGTTTGAACTTACCACTCAATTCATGTAAAGCCCTTAGGAATGAGTCTCGTAGTTTAGTTCTTGCTTCTTGTTCTGGTGTGGATGACTCAAATTCTTCTATGTTAGAAGCCATAGTTAATAATTTTTGATTCAATTCAATTCTCAGAGGTTTGATAATAATTTACAATAAAATTTGTTTTTAAATTATGGATTGTTATTTGTTTACATTTTTTTGACAATGACAACTAACAATTTTTTTTTTTTTATATCGTCCTTAGAGGACAGGCTATAGTCTTACGACCATACTGCCTAGTCTTACGTATTTTGACAACTAACAAGGGACAGTGTCATATGTCAATTTAAAGCCGGGCTTAAACATCCGGAGAAGCATCTGAATTCAGACTCGGAATTCATATAGTTTCACTCAGAATATACTAAAAATTATAAAATATTAAGCATTTTATACTTAATATTATTGTAGTGTAGGGATCTACTTACCAGACCCCAAGGTTTCCAAACAAGAAATGGCTGTTGGTCTTGAATAATAATTCGAACCCAATCTTTATACGCTTACCAAATTAAGATGAATGATGTATTTCTATGTCAATACCCGGAGTTGTTGACGGATGAAGATTTGGTGCTTACCATATACCATATGTAAACCAAACGAGCATAAAATATTATCACCGGCCCACGCAAAGGTAGGCAACCTATAAATTTCTGTGACTACTGTAATACTACTTATCGGGCTGAACTATATTGACGAGTGGCCCTAAGTTTGGTCGTATTTATAGGTGGGGTAAGTAAATAAGTTTTCTATAAAAAATCCCCGAGTCGATATCAAGCAGGGGCCTTATTCTCTATCCCGCACGCTATTTTGACAGTGCGTAACAAACACGTAACACGACCCATCATGTTTAGTACTATAGAAATTTGGCTTACAGAATACCATTCCACTCACTTTTCTCGAAGATAACATGACACGGCCGCGTTACGCGTTTACACTATCATACAGAATAAGGGCCCAGGCGGTCGATCGTAAAAACGTTGTAGTCTTACGATACTTGATAAGAGGTACAAATAGTACTATTCAAGCTACAGGAATATAATGTAATATAATGTATGGGACATTTATAAATTAAACCGGTATGAATTTACCATTTGTGTGCAATTATGGGTAAATTGGAGTCAAAATAAGTACAATATTGTTGAGTAAGTAGGGTAAAGTCATCAATAAAACAATTTATAATTCCTCTAAATTTTTTTATTAAAATTGTCCCTAATAGTTCACACTTCCATATTCATACTCGAAAAACGCAATGACATAATTATTGTGGAATAAAAAATAATTTTATAAATACCTGAATCACTCCTCAGTGGAAACTCGTTTACAGTATAAAGAGTAAGTCCTTAGGGATCAAACATAATGCAGAGGTAGCTACATGTTACATATTATAATAGAAACCTAAATTTTAAGGACTTTTGCTCACCAAGCTATTTAAATCGTTTAAATCATTAAAAATTGTAAATTTGCCAAGCACTTATATAATATTGCAATAAGCCTTTTTGGCACCACAGTCGCTTTTCGTCGACACAAAATTTAAGGACAACAATATCATCAATTTAAAATCAAGCTTCCTAATTAATTATCTTAAGCTCGTATATTATAAGTTATAAAAGAAAGTTTAATAATTTAACTAACAGATTGCCGCTGTGTTCTACTACATAATATACTTGTGCATCTACAGCAACTTCATTATATTAAGGGAGTTATATATTCAAGTACATAAAGCAGGGTGAGCAAGAGTCCAAACGATAACAAGCCCTTTAAACGAGGACCACATGCGTCTGAACTATCTATCAGTATCAACAACTAACATCGAAATTTCTTAATTACACTTGACTATTCTAATTCACCTCGAAACCGTTGGTCGGCAGATACGTCTGTGGACGCGTCCGTCTCTTCGTGTGTGTCTTAATTTCAAAAGTACCTCTTTATCTGTAGTTCTGGGTGACGTCTTCTTTCACTCCTTTATAGAATCCCAACTGAAAAGTCCATGAAGCAAGCTAGTAATGCGCCCTTGTACGGGTAAAATGGGATTTGGCCAATCAATGACTGAACTGTTTTTTTTATTAACTGAACTTATTTTTTTAGTGTTGAAAATGTAATTTGTCGTCATTGAAAGCTCATGTCCACTGGGAGTTTAAGGGTAAGTTAATATAGAATAAAGGCATTATGCTTAGTTTATTTGCAAACAAAATTGTATCAGTATTAATTAATCTCAGTATAAATATTGTAGGGCTAAGCTTAATACCCCATGTAATTTGGGTACCTGGAAACATACAGATGATGTGATAACAGCATCCAATATTGTGAAGTAAAGAGCACAATGTGTTGCTCACTTCACATCTCCAAACAACATTGCATATAATACCAATGTAATGAATGTGGAAATTATTAAATCATAGCATGTGTTTCATTGCTTAAATTAAATGCGAATTCAGTCCCTCGCGTAGTTCGCTTCAATAGAAACTGATTTTAAATGTTGCTGCGTTATATTACGATGTAGCTACCCACTCAAATCAAAGATTCGACAGAACGTGTGCCCTAACAAATACCTGGCGTCACGTCCGCGATCGGCATCACTCGTTTGTCAACTCGCGACGACGAACAATATCATGTTGGAAATACCTCAATAAAACGACGACGAGTCGAACAGCTCATGTGATTAGACCTTATTAGAAAATCGCCATCCTAACAAACTTCAATCGACAGATTGATAAAAATAAGAAAGGCGATTCACCAATAAGCCTTCCTCAGCTCTCGGCAACTATTCAAAATACCAATTAAATACCTGCCAAGTCCGTCGGTGTGACGACAACTATCGAATTGAGAGTGCAAATGGGGATCAACATTACTCCCCATTATGTTTGCCATATACCGAAGTTATATTTTGGTATGCTACATTAAGCTGTAAAACAACAGTGTTCACTTTATTACTTGTATCATTATTTTTCAGGACACTTGGGTTGGAGGATATGGACAGTGCATGGGTACAGATAATGTGTAACGAAATTTGGGAAGAAATGTATGGTAAAGGTATTTCGGGTTTGTGTGATGATTCGGTCTGCAAAGGGATATACTTGAGATAGTGAATACTTACCGATTTCAGGCGCTTTTGTGATACCTCAGTCATGCTAGTGGCGGTCTCGCGAACGCCGCCGGACGGACGTCCGTTCGTATGGCGATCCTGCAATATGCATTTTTGTTTATGTATTTAATTCGTAGTAAAATACATACAACAATCACACAAAATTCTGATCCTAGCACAAAGAAATGTAATACAGCTGCACTGTGCAATGTGCATATTCCAGAGTAGACATAATAATACAATGTTTTTGCGTCGGAAAACTAATTATTTTTCTCCGTACCCAATTGGATATTGATCGTTACTTAATCGATTATAATTAAATTTTTTTTTTCAAACTCTCACTTCTTTCCTTGCGGTGCCTACGTTCGCGATCGCGTTCCCGTTCCCGGTCGCGATCTCGCTCTCGCTCTCGCTCCCTGTCGTCGTGGCGGCTGGGCCTTTCTTCTCTAACCATCCTAAAAGGAAAATAGATTTATCTTTATGATAGACCTTAAATGCCCATTTTGAGTTGAGTATGATTGGAATAATTATTCAGTACATTTAACAATTTGCAATTTAATTTACTTATCATATTTATTTCTTTTTTATTTACATTCATTTTTGCATTCGACCCTACAAATCTGCAGTCAATCTAGTACTGAGTGGTAGGATCAACCCTCAATTAGTTGTAGAGGAAGCTTGTGTTCAGGAATGGGACAGTATAATACAGGACTGGTATTTTTGTTACATTCTAAGAGATTTTGATAAGAGCAAATTCCATTATGTGTGATGGTAAGTGAAGTAGTATCGAATAAAGTGTCATTTGCCGAGAGATTATCTCTTAAATAATAATAATAATATCAGCCCTGTATTATATACTTGCCCACTGCTGAGCACAGGCCTCCTCTACTATTGAGAGGGATGCCAGTCGACAATTTTTTTGTGCGAAGTTGTTCACACACATTTATGCTCTACTAACAAAACCTACCGATAGTTAACTTTTACCATTATGAAATCAAAAGCTTAAATGTTCAGTTTAATATAAACTGATTTCAGCAGTTGGGCAGATATTAGCAGTTCAAATAATAGCAAATTGTATATGCTAACCGGTGTCTCTCCCTGTCCTTATCCTTCTCTCTCTCGCGCTCCCTGTCCCTGTCGCTCCGTTCCCTGTCTCGTTCGCGGTCGCGTTCCATACGCTCTCTGTCGCGGCGGTCCGAACCGAGGCCGCCGAGCCCTCCCCCGCTGCGACTGCTGCGTTCCCTCTCTCTGTCCTCCCGGCGCCGCCTCTCTTTCTCTTGTTGCTCTTTTTCGCGCGACTCGTTCATTTCTTCGTAAGCTTGGCGGAGTTTAAAATATCTACAATGAAATACTATAGATTATAAAAATATACTTATCTTTTGTTTGAATCATTCAGAATAACATGCAATAAGCATATCAAATTAAGAATACAGCCAAAAAATATAATTTAGATCTAGAATCTCACCCAACATGTTGTTTTCCAGATAGATGATCATCAATGCGCTGTTGAGCGTCACCGACGATCAAAAAGGCACCACACACAGGACACACTTCCATCTGCTTTTCTTGGGCAGCAGCCAATTCGGCAGTCATTGACCAATGGCTATAAATTTAATTTATTCAGTTATATTATTTTCAACATAACATTAAAATTACGTTAAATTGTTGGAATTATCCAGAACTCTCACCCTATCATAATATTCACAAAGAACAATATTGTTCATGTTGATTTTATGTGCTTAGGAAAAAAATATTTTTACTAGCAACATTAAAAGGCACCATACACCAAAGACATGATTTCAGTATGACCACATGATTACTATTGCAAGGTTTCTTGTGGCTATTATGAATTACATGAATATTTCTAATTAACCTATTTTCTTGTTGTTTAAGTAACTGCTCCTTTTCTTCTTTCAGTCTGTCACACAGCTTCATCAGACCCTGTGCTTGTTCCACATCACCTCGTATGCCTGCTTCCTCTGCCTCTTGTACCAGTGAAGTAATTTTTTCAGATAACAGTTGAACCTTGTAAATAAAACACTGTTTTAGTAAAAACTCATTAAAACATTAAGTATTTTTATAAAATCGACCCACAGTAATCTGACAAACACATAGTATTTCCCCCTAAGGCAATTCTGGTGCGCTCTGTCTCCACACCAAATGCAATGTTGACTGCAGAGCCCCATACCAAAAAACAAACATAGTATCATGCCTCTTTCCCATACGGATATACGGATCACTTTTCATGATTCTGGCATACTTCTCTCCTCCTCCGTCTGTAACTTTTCACATTGCTCCATCGGTCAGTGGAATTGCCTCAAAGGTTAAGCCAAGAGGCCAATATATAAAACCTGCATATTGTTTAATATTAATATACAAAATTTCATAAAATGTAAATCTGATTTACTTGTTCTTGGTTCTTCTCAGTCTGAGCTTGGGTCATGGGCGGACCTTCAGGTTTTGAATTCATGAGTTCCAATCTTTGTTTACCCTTTTGAATTTTTCCTGAAAAACAAAAGAATGTTTTTAAGTATATTGCATATTATTAATAGTTCTATGCACTCAAGTGCATTGAGGTACAGGTTAACAAACTTATTTATCATAAATAGTATTTATAATGATATGCAAGCTTTAATGACCTTTTGCGCATAATTCTGTATACTGTAAATGTATATAAAATGTTATCATTTTGTAAATAATATGTATATTACAATTCAATGATATTACAGCTAGGTTAAAAATAGTATTGTACAAAGTTAAGACTTTGTAGGTGTTTTCCCAAAATACTCTGGTTTTTTGTAATCGCCATGATCAATATTTATTGCATATTTTGTGAGAAAATAGTAAGATAGTTAATATGAATTAAAATATAGAGATGTTTCCAAGCATTACAGGAGATCTATATTAATTTAAATATTATATTAAAATATATTACTAAATTTATCTATAGTATCCTAATGGTTATTACTTTCAGAAACTAATTTAATCCATTTACTGAAGAGAATACAAAATCAAACAAAAAATCTTACTTTCCACATCATTAATCATGTGCTTGCAGAACCTTAGAAATTCCTCAACATACTGGGACTTCTTGTATGAAGATTCTGCTTTATCAAACAGTTCTTTAACCTCTTCATCATGGACTTTAGGACAGGCTCCCAGATCAGCCCTTGTGTTGACAAATAAATCATGAGGGCAAAATTTCACCATGTAGTATTTACAATACTGTGGAGAGAAAAATATCAAATTTAGTTGGTTTATAAAGAAATTCTATACTACTTCTTATAAAGAATATTCTCTTATATTTGATTTAAGAATATATCAGAAATGTGAAAATTGGTGGCAATGTTCAGAATCTACCAAATTTTATTATATATTTGTTTGTAAGTAATCATCAGCAACATTCAGACTTCCCAAACTATGGGTCACAAGTGACTATCAGGTGGAGTCTAAAAATATAATTATACAACAACCAACCGGATCAGTCAGGATGACAACTAATGGACATTCAAAGTAATTAAGGCTGTGCCCCCAGCAAAATAGTACAGAAATCACATTTTTAGAATCTATCTATTTGATAATACATAATATAGATAATAGGAAACAAATACATCCTTATTGTATTCCTTGTATTTAATGAAGTATTAAAAAAAACATTGTAACTGAATACTTTTATCGTTTGAATTAGAACAATCTGTCATTCATGTACACCCCCTGACTTTTTTTAAGAGAAATAACAGAGGTTCGATTTATTTTTTACATGTTTATTGTTTTGTTACCAATTCACAGATAGATATCAGAGGGGGCGAGGTTTTGTTCGAATTAACTTTAGGAATTACTGGTCTATAATAAATCTTTCATTAAAAACAAAGAACTGAATCTAAGACAAGCCTATAAAGTTAAAGAAAGAGGGGATTTTAAGAAATTCAACTGCAGAATCGTAATAAAGCTAAATTCGTCAAACTAAAAACATACGCTGTATCATAATATAAAAGTGTCTCAAATAGATAGAACTAAACAATTAATTCGTTTGTGTTAGCGAATGCTTAGACTGACCGTTCATACATAAATAAAGAGAATTCGATTTGCGTTTTCATAGCCTTGACACGTAAATGATGCAGAAAAACAAGCGTCCGTGAAGAGGTTATGAAATTGGAAATCGATATTGAAAAAAAGACGATACATAAAAGTTCCCACCTCAGGATCTTCCCAATTAGGTTTTTTGATCTTTTCATTTGGATTAGTGTTCCGATGTCGACCCATCAATTCATCAAGCAACTGGGCCGCCGCAAGCACCGCCATCACGGCTTTTCAACCGATTTCGCTTGTGACAAGATTACACCTTTGTTATGGTTCAATACGTAATGTACAATAAAACACGCACCAAACCTTAACTCGAAGCTTAATAATGAATTAAAATACATAAACTCAAGTAACCAGCATAAATATAAAAAATAATGAAAAGCACAAAACAACGCGATCGCGTACTATAAAGTACAAAAGCAGTCAGTACTCACTAATCACTATAGCAAAGAGAATGAATTATATTTTATATGAACAGCCAGTACAGACTAGTAACTACAGACAAAGCTGCAAAGTTGACTCGATATTTGACCCAAGATTCAAGAACTAGATAATTCATGGTTACGCAATATTGGATATAGATAATAAAATCATTCGATTGTTCATATTTTCATATTCCTCGATCGATGAACAAGGACAATATTCATTCAAGTTACTACATACTTCAAAAATGTTTTGAACAACACCAAGAACTAACAAACTCATAAAATTAAATCAGACAGTAAAATTATGTCTTACTTTTATTTTCATTATTATTGTTATAAGTATTCACGGAATGTTAATTAATAATGGGAAATATACAATGAAGAATATTTGAACGTTCTGCAGCTATTTTATGAATAGGTTGCCCTTGGGCTTTATTATAATCTTTTGTAAGTTGCACAGTTGAATACTAGAATAAAGAACATAGTTCCCTAATGATAAGGTCGGGCTGGCTTATACATTCGGTAATACTGTTTCTGAAATCAGATTCTGACAGACGGATGTTAACCTAAGCCTAATTATTGATAACTGATAACGGACCGAATGATAACAGCAAAAATTGACATTTGACAATTACAACATTGATGTATGTATTGGTGGCTGATGAGTATGTTTCTTAAGAATTAATGTTCACCGAAGTGCTAATTTATTTATTCATTTTAGTTTTTGTTTAAAAAAGATTTATGCGCAAATTATAACAAAGAAGACATGGGTGCATTATTTGGTAAAACTAAAAAACCTGTGAGCAGGGTGACCGAGCAAGACAAAGCCGTGTTACAACTAAAACAACAACGAGATAAGTTAAAACAGTACCAAAAAAGAATAGTTATTAACATTGATAGAGACAAACAATTGGTCAAGAGGTTACTGAAAGAGGGAAAACGAGATAGGGCCAAATTGTTGTTGAAGAAGAACAAATATCAAGAGAATTTACTAGGAAACACGGATGCACAGTTGGAAAAGTTAGAACAGCTTACTCATGATCTCGAGTTTGCACAAATTGAAATTCAGGTATGTTTCAAATATTATGTTAATTTAATTACCTATGTCATAGTAAATGTATAAAATATGCAGGATGTAGCCTCTAAAGTTAGATTCAATCATACCTATTTGACCTGTAAGCTTTATAGGCTGTAAAGGAAGAATTCTAGTTAATATTAATAAGTATTATTGAACATTATGAACAATAATTATAATCTTTAGGATTTTGTACATGCATCATGTAAAAAATACTGCATTGAATTGAATGTTTTTATTTTCATGTTTGCTAGAGGTTTACCTTTAAATATATACTCCATTTTATCCTGGCAAAATATAAAGCAGGACTTTTATCCAGAAAAAAAGGATAAGCAACAAATAGTTGAATAATAAATAGGAATTGTTAGGTTACCAACCTACTGTAAGGATAATGAATACAATATACCAACCCCTCTATATAAATCTATCATCTCTCTTAGAAAAATCTAAAAACTAGCATAAGTTCTTTTCAAAAGTGTGATTTAGTTTTTTATATGAGTTAATTTTAAATTGAAGGTAGTATAAAAAATATTTTATAAATTGCCATAAAAGTAGTCTAAATTTGTATGCATTTGTCTGGGTGTCTGGTGTGGCATGTTTTAAAATTATATTACTTTTATTGTATACTACCCAATAAAAGTTAGAGAGTGGAGAGATAACCAAAGATATAAAATCATTTTTTTGGGGATTACCAATTTTCCAACCCAAATAACTAAGATTTTACCTAGTGGACTTTCCAGGTAACTTGTAATCTAAGGTAATCCAGGGATAATAAAATAAATACTCAATAAAAATATTACAGGTACTTGATGGCTTGAAAACTGGAAATACGGCACTTAAAAAAGTACATGAAATATTAAATATAGATGAAATAGAAAAAATAATGGATGAGACAAGAGAGGGTATAGAGAAACAAAGGGAAATTGATGAGCTCATCTCTGGACAACTGACAGAAGATGATGAACAAGCAGTGGAAGATGAACTGGAACAACTTCTTGATGTCAAGGATGAGCTACCAGAAGTACCCACTGATGACATACCAACAGTCACAGAAGAGGAAGAAGAGAAAGTTGCAGAGAAACGTCAGAAAGTAAAAAAGACTGCTGCAAAAGTTGCAGTGGAAGCTTGAAAGAACAATGCATTGTTGTATATAGAAAAGGGTATTTTAAGCATATTTTTCAGATTTTATTGCAATATTAATATAATTTATATTCTGCTACAATGTTCTTTTTTTTTAAGACTTGAAAATGTTAGTTACCATAATAGCATCACATTTTGTTGTGATTACAGGAATAGGCAGCAATATAATACAACCAGATATTACAAGCTGTTATTAGATGAGTAATAGGGGGTAATCTTTTTGCCCTTTACTGAGCTTAAATCAAGACTTGGCTCACACAGGGCAGAAAAATCCAATATCACTTTCCAGACATAGGCATCACACCCATTATACTATATAGTGTAGATTTTTAAGAAACTGCAGCCACCTTAACTGCGGTATCTACAATGAAACTGTAACTACTCTATACTGTCTAGGTAATTCCATATCATAAATATTTTTTTATTGGTGTAATTGTGAAAAATTTGATAATTCAATTTGTTTAGAAGCAAGACTTAGAAATCATAAAAATATGTGTATATGTCTCTTAATAAGTCTAGTGATTGCCTATTCCACATAAAAGGCAAACATTTTGAAGAATCTACAATTTCGAAATTACTCTAAGAAACCCTCATGGGAATTGATATTTCTTTATTACTAATTCTACTCATATATTTTTTTAAACATTGGGCCAGACATAGGTCTAATCTAAGAGAAAATAATGTACCTTCATGAGCACCACCAATAAGGATAAGGAATATATCATAAAATAATAAAACAACATGATTTCTTTCACTTTTTAATCTCATTCATATCAAATTACTGAACATAATTTACTTTTTAGTAGTACCTATTTATCTAAAAATTTAGATACACTATAAAATATGTTAGCGTGGCACCATTGTAGATAAGTTACCAAATGGCTGTGATAATAAATTATCTCAATGATTCATCGCACCTTAAAATATAAATCTTACTACTGGCGATTCTGAATCGTTTAATCCCACCTCATCATTAACATTGTCTACCCAGCAGGTACACCTATGATATACTTTAATACAATTTTTACGCTAAAAATACGATATAACTATATATATTTACAACAAAATACAAAGCTATGTCGTCTTACAAGCCGACACGAAAGTGATTATAACATCACTTTGTGAGCCTGATGGGTTCACACTAAGCAAAGTTCTAAAATCATCAGACTATACATAATTAAAAAACGATTTATCACACTTGTACTGTACATACATGGCAAAGAATAATTTTATCTAAGCTGGACCATGCTCAGGAGTGAGATATCAATGCATATTTCTCATGAAAATTCACAAAATTCAACAAATAATTTGAAACACGAATTTAACTTTTCAACATTAAACAGGAGCCAGAAGGGTTTTTATAACTTTTATCCACACATTGATATGGTCCCTGCTTCGTAAGTAAATAAAATATATACTCTTATAAAAATAGCTATGACAACATAAATATGTATTTCCTTTCGTAAAATATATTACAAGGAACTCTTTAACATTAACATGTACATTAATCATGTCATACGCAATTAATGTGTACAAAGAGTGCGCACGCAAATAATTTTTTTGTCAAATAACTAAAGTCAAAAAGGAATGTAACTACAGTGCAATTTTAGTAACAATTTAACAGAATTTGCTTATAATAAATCAAAGTTTTAGCAACTTCTTAAAGTACAGTGATTTAATTATAATATTTTGTCAATCAGTAACCATCTGGTAACCGTTTAAAACTAAGTTAACTTTGATGTGCATTTCATAGTATTTCAGTAATGTATAATATAATGTGCACTAAAAGAATTTCAACCATTTTATATATAAAAAAAAAATAAGCTACAAACTAAAAAACTTAATTTACCCCCTTTGCTTAAATGTATAGAAAAGGCATAAAAGCAATAATGTTGTTTTTATACAATATTTTTTTTATATTTACACTATTTTATTATGTTACAATATAAAATGACCGCCACTAGAAAGCTATGAAGATTATTGCATTTAGTTCCGTGCCACACAGACAAGGTCTGAATTCAATATCACAAATGCGAATTACGTAATCACCGTGCCTGTGTGATTGTTTAATCTATGTCTAAAAACAGCCTTGAATATCAGAGTTTTGTTTCTGGTGCCCTTTTAAAAGGATTAAGGATATGATGTACACTATATAGACTGTAATCAAGTTTGTCTGTAGCAGTACATGGAACCTGTTATATCACAATACTGGTTCACACTCCAAAATGATTAAGCGTCGTTCAGACGTCAGGCAATCAACACGTATGTATTTTAATGACAACGCTCGTCAACACTTAAAAAATGCAAGCAACAACCGCTTACCGCGCGTTGACCGCTCGGCGCCCGTGCTCTAATACAAAAACCCAACTTCTACAATACTAAATATTCAATTTATACTTTATCTACACCTACTTGTATTCTTTGATCTAACGATAGGCATGATAATATACTTTATTTCAATTAAACCTAAATATTTAACTAGATCTAAATAAAAAATAAACATCTAAATCAAAATCTTAGTCTTTGATTTCAAAATATACTTAGAATATTCAACACAAAACAGGTTTAAACGGGAGTGTGATGTCCATAATATATGAAGGTTCCATTTACGGATTTTATTTGCAGTACTTTGGCTAGTCATTCTTGAATATAGTACAAATGCCATATATACACACTTTCAATATAATACTCTGCCAAGTTACCTCGTCACAGAAACATTAGCGATGCGAGTCATATATAGTGCTGCATTGTTAATTTATATGCACAATCTAGAAATAGGCCAACTTATTGGTCAACTGGGTGACCAATATGAAATAAAAAATCTTGCCATGTCACATTCCAAATCTGTGTCCCCTAGTTCATGTGCATTCGACTCGGTATCGTTATCGTGTCTGTAGTAATATGGCCAAGTTTTATTAGGCAACGATGGCAGGTTCGGGCGGATGCTAGTAGTTGACAGTGACGGGGTGGTGTGCTATGGCCGTCCCCGCGTGGTGCTGTGTGCTAGCAGTGTGCGTGAACGTGCCGGGGGTCACGCCTTGCGAACTCGTCGCGGTCACTGATCGGACCTGCTGTTAATACAATACACAAAATGAATACTTGGAAAAAGCTATTTCGGAATGCTGTTATCGAACGGCATTCAATAATAGGGTATTTGACTATGTTTGATTTTATGTCTTTTTTTATATGTAATAGCAATTAGTACATATATCAGAAATCCTGTGCAAACAGCATTAAAATTCGATAAAAAATTAGGCAGTTATTCAAATTTCAAATATTGCTACGTGCTGGCGTGGGCGTGGAGTAAGGATATCGCTCCATCTCTTTTTTCGCACGTGTCATAATGCCCGCTGACGTCACAAGCAAGTATTTCGTCTAATTTCTGTTATTTGACTCACCTCTACTACCAAATTTCAATAGCTTATAACTTGTGAATTGTTCATCACATTTCAATGATTCTTTCTGTTTTAGAATTTATATGACGTACATATTTTATAATAGTTATAAAAAAAATAAGTCAAATACCCTAATATTATTATGTAAAAAAAGAAATGAACCACTAAAACAAAATTATTGGTTTTACCTGATTAACTTGATTATTTATTTGCATAACAGCTGTGTTGTTTTGTTGAGGTTGGGTTACATTGTTTTCAGCTGGCCGATTTTCAACTGCAGCTCTGAAATATAATAGTTACTTTTATTTATTTGTATATTCAACCATGCATCAAACTGCAAATAACTTGCACAAAAATTGTTCATAAAACTAACCACTCAATCTCACTCAATAAGAAAATACGTAAACATTACGCAACAGAACTAGAATACCTTCTTGCTAATTACGGTCTAAAAGATTCATAATTATTACAGTCAGTCGTGCGCATGTGTATAGACAACTCCAAGTGCGGTATCACGCAAAAATCTATCCACCAATATGGTATCAGGTTTTCCACCAACTTCAATACTTATTATTATAACATTGTATTCTCTGTAAAATAGACAGGGTAAACAAAAACTTGCTTATCTTTAATAGCCCTTTTAATCATGAGAATAAATGCCATGTGAGTATAACACTGTTCAAATACTCTTTTTAAACGACAGAATAAAAAGAGTGTGTTGTATGATTCCACTGACCTGATTTCGTGCTTCCTCTCGGGCGCTTCGACTTCGATCTTGACACACTTGTTGCAGTCAGTGCAGTCTTCGGTTTCGGCGGGTGTGTCTCCGCTGGGCGGGTTCTCGCCCGCCTCCGCGTGCGTGCGACGGTGAGATACCAAATGCCCTGTTGAATTATAAAATATATTTCATTATCGTCAACCACAGCTTGTCTAATGCTGAACATAGGTCTCGGTCGGTCGGTCATCGCGCGAGTTTCTAAGGCTCTTTTCAGGTTTTTTTTTAGATGAATTCAATTATAAACAACAGTATTGTAAAATGCATCTTATAAATAAAACGTCGCATGGAGCAATAAATTTTACGTGTATATATTATATTCAGCATAGAATGTTGATATTTTTGCAACAATTAACAGTTAAAATTAACTAACTTAATTATAATCATAAATGCACATAACATGACGAAATACAAATTATGTCATTTATAAGTTATTAGTAACAATTAACTCGAGTGTGTGACTAACCTTTACATAAGAAGTTCTTGGAACAGATGTCGCACCGGTATGGCCTCGTGCCCTTATTGTGCGATCGTTCGTGGAATAATAGATTGCCTTTCAACGGGAACGACTTGCCGCATTCTCCACAACTATAGGGCCTCTCTCCACAACTGTGCGATCTACAAAATATAGCTCAATGTAAACGAAAATCGGTGGTTAATTATTGAACTTATCTTTCATGTGAACTTAATTTGCTTTTGTTTGCGGCTACTGCGCTTCAGACTTCCAGCTTAGTCGTCCATTTCATTACATACAATAAATTTTGTATCATAGAATAATGGAAATTCAGTCTCCTACTATACAAGTGAAATATGTGAAGATATTTAATTATCATCATAGATTTGTATAAATTGACATATAATCCATGCCAGAGATTAACACAAACATAGACTATTCTTGATATTGGCAAAGAATTATTATAAGTTGTTTATTCCAAAATACTGTTATGTGGCAAATTGCAAATTTCATTCTATAAATTTATGATATGCAATGTAACAGAATACTAAGTCGGAAGTCTGAGTTTCATAGAGAAGTTAAATACAAAACAGAACACGACAGAATATAAAAATGCAGTCAACCAACCTCATGTGCGTAACAAGATGTTCCTTCCTCGTGAACGGCTTGGAGCATATCTTGCACGCGTGCGCCGTGTCTCCCGTGTGCTGCTTCATGTGGTTCGTGAGGTGCTCCTTCCGCGTGAATGTCTTCTGACAGAACTCGCAGCGGTGCGGCGACTCACCCGTGTGGATTCTGTAATACAAAACACAAGTTAGTAGTCACAATTGCTTAAATCTGCGACATAGATTTATAAATTTTTGTATCATAAAAGAAATCTTTTTTTACAAGTCCATTAGCCATTAATAGTTTTGTTTTGAAATAAGAATTGACTTCACATGCATTATTTGTTTTACCTTCTCTTTCAGTTCCACAACCTAGAGATCTTTGACATGTATAGTATATGTAGAAGATCTTGCTGCACCTCGAAATATGTTACATTTTTTGTATTTCAACATTCGTCAATTAAATCTAATTTGGAATCAAATTCTCTACAGAAATAAGAAATTATAAACATGATTAAAAAGTACAGCAAATACAGCATTAGCAAAAAAGTGTAAGAACAATGTAAACAAGCAGACAATTTTAAAAGTATCAACTAATCTAATTACGGACTAAAACATTCCATTACACAAAAACTATCTGAGTAAATACACAGTTTTAGATATTTACTGTAACTAGAAGTAAAGAACATACCTAACATGGTTGGTAAGATGCTCCTTCCTTGAGAATGTCTTAGTACAGAAGGGACACTTGTGTGGTGTCTCTCCTGTGTGGAGGTGTATGTGATTAGTTAGGTGTTCTTTGCGTGAGAATGACTTTGAGCAGTACGTGCATTTAAACGGCGTCTCGCCCGTATGTTGTCTGCAACAAAAATATGATGACATGAAGCTAAAACTCATTGTTAACATATTTTCCATAAAAAAAGTAATAGCACTTTTATATACTTTACGAGACTCTCGTGAAGTATATATTAGGTGACACTCAATTAGATATATTTTTATTTCATCAAAAATCTTAAGAGGTAGTAAAACAACAGAATACATAAACATAAAACAAATTTTAAATGAGAGGTATTTTTAAAAATCAAATGATTATCTTTTTATCATAATGCATTTATTGTAACCTAACAGATAGGTAACAATATTAGTAAAATGTACACAGGTACAGAAACAAAGTACAGAAAGATAATTTCGAATCAATGTTTGATTGTTTTCAATTACATTTGTTTTTGATTTCCACGATACCGCATTACCAGCGATTAAAATTTCTGAAATGAGTTCAAAAAGACTATAAATATAGGGGTATAACGAATATGAGTTGGACCTTGAATCATCTCTAAAATATCTCGCAATCTAGCTCGTCGGTCTATATTAGCGAGGATTGCCTATTAATCTACTATTACGAATTCATAGTTAGTTGTGCACGTGTTCCTTCGAGCGACGTGTTTACACGCACTGGTAGTTGTTTATGCATTACCTACAGGCGGTTATATATGTTTTACCTGACGTGGTTGACGAGATGTTCCTTTCTGGTGAAGGTCTTGCTGCAGTAGGAGCAGGCGTGCGGCGTGACGCCGGTGTGCTGTCGGATGTGGTTGTTGAGATGTTCCTTGCGCGCGAAGGCCCGCGGGCAGAACGTGCACTTGTGTGGTGTTTCGCCCGTGTGCTGTCTGCACAACAGAGTACATTCCGATTTCAACATCACATACACCTACGTCAGTTTATCGGCAATAGTATATAACCGTATGGACGTTTGTGTCAATAGCCCTGGCTGACAATTTCAGATCAATAAATTACATGAATATCCTATGTCAACTATATTACTATTTTGTTTTGCCAGAATTTCATTGTTAATCCGAAGTGTGAATAATCCGTTTTGCAGTTGGGATATCTTCCAAAATTAATGATAAAATGGATCTCGGAAAGTCTACACTCCGGTGAAGACATCCAAATCGGAATGCACAATGCTGTGCTACATGTAACAGGGAAACCTCACACAAATGCTGTCTAGGACTTATCGACAGGAGTCACAGGGCCAATGCTTATTGTTTTAAGTCATAAGAAGAAATATCTTACCTTCAAAATTTTGATGCATGCTAACTTCATGCAACTAATTTGATACATGCTTAAGAAATGTAGGACCAATCTAAATATACTGGCAATGAACCTTGTAGCACAGCATTGTTATTCTACAACTAGTAATATAAAGAAAACTACATTATCATTATTATGGTATCTTGTGTCGACATGTGATGTTTGTGAAAAAAAAAAAGAATAAATTCACTAAGAAAACCAAACCTATAACAAACTAATAATATCTCAAAATTCAGCTTGCCATAAATTTTAGATACACATGTCAACACGAAACACCTCGAGTGTATAAACGCACCTGATATGGTTGGTGAGATGTTCCTTCCGTGTGAAGGACTTGGAGCAGTAGGTGCAGCGGTGCGGCGACTCGCCGGTGTGTTGCCGCACGTGGTTCGTGAGGTGCTCCTTGCGCGTGAACGACTTCGTGCAGAACGAACACTTGTGTGGCGACTCGCCTGTGTGCTGTCTCACGTGGTTCACTGTACAGACCAAATATTAAGTTGATGACTTTTACCAAATGCCTTTCTATTCGGTTAATGGTAGGCGCCACGACTATAAAACACATGAATAATGTTAGAATTCTCATTGTGCGTTTAGTATGAGTTAATGCAAAGAACATAGTACTTTCAATGAATGGCAGACATACACAACAGAGCATAAGTAAAGGCACTTCTACTTGTACATCAGTACCTAATACAACACTATCTATATGCGAAGAGTCAATGTCGGTATTATGAAAATGTTAAACGAATTTTAAATTATGAGCAAAATTCATATGGCTAAACTAACAACATTCTTGAGCTCTGTGGTCACGACACTGAAAGATTAAAGTTTTCAAAATATTTTTTTTGTCTTATACTATACTAGAAACTTACAAGTGGCTCAATCGAGATTTTAAATATCAATAATTATTCTCTATTCATGGCAAAGTGACTTCATTTATTTGACGGCAATAGATTATTATAAATATATTATAACAACACGCACCAAGATGATCCTTCCTGGTGAAAGCTTTCGGGCAATATCCGCACTGGAAGGGTGTCTCTCCCGTGTGCTGCCGCACGTGGTTCACGAGATGCTCTCGCCTCGTGAACGACTTGGAACAGAAATTACACCTGTGCGGAGACTCTCCCGTGTGTTGTCTCACGTGATTTAGTAGATGCTCTTTGCGTGTGAATGTTTTCGAACAAAAGTCGCAACGATGAGGTGTTTCGCCTGTAAATATAAGACTTGATATGACTAAATGCAATGTATACTGTAATTTAAAATGCCTAAAATTATAGATTAGGAATATTATAAGATTGTTAACTAAAAACAACATGTATATTTTAAAATGTTAGTATAATGAATAGCATTAAAATGGGTAAGATGATTTTTTAAATTAATGATTATATCGTAATTATAGCACAGATTTTCACAGCTAAAATCCATTGCAATCTCTAGGAAAATCCAAGCCTGAACACAGCTGGTGACATGAGACAATTCACACTTGGCACCTGATCAATGGTATCTCTAGTAAGCTACCAGTCATTGTCAACACGCCGCCGTTATAATGCAAAACAGTACTAACCCGTATGCCACAATATGTGATTGTTGAAGTGTTCCTTCCTTGTAAACGACTTGCCGCATAGATCACATCGAAACGGTGTATCGTTCGTGTGTGATCTCATGTGGTTCACTAAATGCTCCTTCCTAGTATACTTCTTTCCGCATATTTGACAATGGTGCGGCGTTTCACCTATACGGGTGGGGCAGAAAATAAAATGTTAACATTCAATGATGCAACTATGTTACTCGAAAAGTTTAGTTTGTCTCTCATTTAAAATATTGTTCATTCCCGATTTGTTTTAAAAGTTTTGTATAAGTATATCGGGAGATGCTAATTATTTGGGTTTTTATATAAGTTATTAACAAAAAAGACTGTAAATAGTTGAATCATTCAAGTGTTTTTTTCTACTTTCTGCACCACTGCATTTACACTAATGGTACTGGTGCAGGCTTGGCTTTCCATGTTAACTTATATAGAAAGAAAATAGATTACAAACTAAAAATTTCGAAAATATATTACACAAATTACATAGCTGTTATATTTGTAGATAAAGAACACCATTTATTTATATAAACATATACTGCAGTTTTCATGCAATCTTTATTGTAATTTAATTTAACCATCACCAGTATAATTTGGTAAAAAAGTTGTAAGAGCGACAATATTATTTGGAATACGCTAAGTTATATTCAATGCGGTTTTCCTTAGCCTTAACAGTAGGTTAAATACTGAATCTGGACCTTCGAGATTCGATCATTGCTTTATAAAACCTGAAACGAATTGACGCGTCAAGATAATAGACTTATCCCACTTAATAGCTCTTTGTACGAGTGTTCGTTCTTTTGTTCCGTACTTGCACACCCTGGCCATCTCTATTTATCCGTACTTGCACACCCTGGCCATCTCTATTTAAGATAGTTTTAGACACTATAGTTACGCGTGATACTCCGAGTATTCTACCATTCCAACAACCTGAGTCGAAATAAAGTAGTAAAAAATGTAAGTATTGGTACACACCTGTATGCCACATCACATGGTTCATAAAGTGCTCTTTTCTTGTGAAACTCTTCTTACAGATGTCGCAGCGGTGCGGGGTCTCTCCCGTGTGTTTCCGCACGTGGTTCACCATATGCTCTTTCCGAGTAAACGTTTTCGCACAGAACTCACATCTATGAATTTGGGAAATGCGTAAGTACGAATAACTTTATAAGTTTTTTTTTAAGTAAAAAGTCCTAAGGCGAGTTTATAGTAAAAAAAAAATTGTTTATTAGATACAAGCCTACACTTCCACCTTTTGCTCAGAATAAAATTATGTCCCTCTATGCAGTTACATGGAATCGCGTTATATGTGTTATAAGCTAGCAAACAATATCATAAACTTCCACTCAATACAATATTTTCCAAACGGTTTCTGCATTTGGTTCTATCTAACACACATAGTACAAATTTACGAATTATTATTAGAGAGATACATTTTATTCTCACCTGTATGGCGTTTCTCCAGTGTGACTTCTTACATGATTGTCGAGATGTTCTTTCCTTGAGAATGTTTTGTGGCAAGCAGTGCATGCATATGGTTTGTCCTGTGTCAACCTTTTGGCGTGTCTTTCTGATGGATCACCGGCTGAAATTTACATAACATTTTAATAAAAGTGAGTGAACACTTAAAAAAATACTATATTTTGTTATTAAAGTTCTATAAATCTTATTACATAATGTACTGAAGGGTGCTACAAATTACGACTCCAATACTGGGCGTATTTGGGTAGTAATTTGCAATAACACACATGGGATATATATAGTATCAAGAATCTGTAGATACCATAACAACCTATATAACCTATATATAGTCCTAGCTCCAAGCCCTGAGATGAATATGTGTTTAGTACTCACCAAGATGGCATTTTCCGTGTCTGGACAACTCAACGGGGTTCGCGAACGCGGAGCCACACACTTGACACGTGAATGGCTTGCTTTCGCCGTGGTACCGTCTGTTTGAACAAAACAACAATTAAATTCTACACGAAAATCCATTTTTTTAAATTTCTATGTAACATTGATGTAAATTGACATGCCTAGCTTAGCTTATATTGATTTTATATCTAATTTATTGTAGGTTTTAGCTAAGTATACTAACATAACATACTTTTATGCTTATATCCCTTTAGGGACACATAAATGTACAATGAGTAAATCCATTTTGTTGCCCCATAACAATGCTAGTACCAGGCCCAATTCTAATAATCCTGAACAAACATGGTGAGTTTAAGATGAAAAGAACATTAAATTTCGTAATTTTTATATGAGAATTAAACCCAGGATTTTATCAGTTTCAAGACCTCAGTAAGAAGCTAACTCAATAATGTGTTAATTCAGATTACAGAATTGAAAGTCGTATATATTGTTTCCTGATATTCGTTAATATTCTAATTAATTATTTTATTAAATGAATATAAAGTTTAACACAATATTTCCATTTCTAGCAAATCTTTTAACACATCTTGACAAATATATTTTAGTGTTAGGTATAGTAATTGTGGATGCTAGGCGCGGCCATCTCAAGGCTGCGCGATGACGCAAACTTGGCACACAACTGACCATATTACAGTAGGTAAAACCATTTTGTGGTATTCTAAAGATAAAACTTATTGAATGCGCCCTAGTCACGTACCTGTGTACAATCAGTTGATATCGAAACTGGAATATTTTCCCGCAAATGTCACACGAATGGTGTCCCGGTGAGGATTCTGGTTCTGACATGGCGGCGCTCGTTCCTGGCTCTACTTCCACTTCGCTTATTACCTACGAAGATAAAAAGATTGCTTTTAACGACTTCATATAATATTTATTTGACACACTTTTAACTTAATATAATAAAGAAACTAGTTAAAAACTTCTAAAAGGCCAAAATATATTTTTTATTACCACTCGAAACATAGTTAAATAGCTGTAAACAGTTATAGCATTTTTTGGCATAAACATTAATATGTTCACCAAATACAATTTAAATTTATTTTAATTAGAATTACCTAAGTATTTACTTTAATTTGACATATTAACTAACTTCTATTTTTTATTCAAGAACTCCAACACAAGCACTCGTAAACAAAATGCTAAGCTATCCGAGAGCAGGACACGAGGGCAGTGTTCAGAGCTCCAAAGAAAACTACATAACACATGGCCCTTAGTACATAATTGCGACATGGACTATGTCGTAAACATTCATTCTCAGTTCTCACCTTCGCCTGTTGCTGCGGTTGTCCTTCAGAGTTTAATTTTCCAAACACTTCATGATATGCTAATAGTTGTGACAGATCTTCGACGTTAACTTTATACATCGCGTGCATGTCGTGCTCCGAGGCTCCAGCTGATATCTTGACCACTGCGCCTTCCATGCCCATGGCGCCTACAGTCTGTTGTACAAAAGTGTTGTATAACTCGTATCTCCATCATCATCACAACATAGAGAGCGAGGAACATTTTATGTCAATTATTTTATACTATGTTTACAAAGTTACAAGTTGGTTGATTCATGGGGTTTATACCCCATTAATTATTATTATGTTAATGAGTTGTGTTTATTATTACGAAGACAAACGAATTAACGGTGAAAAAGCACTGTATTAAGTGGAGTCATACCTTCAAATCGATGCCCTTGATATCTTTGATCTCTGCGGGTATGGCGAACTGCGCGTCGATCTTGGGCTGTTTGTTTTCGTCCTTGACGAGGGGCGCGTGTTCGGCCGCGCTGGCCTCGATGGAGGTGGTGCCGTCCGCGTTGTGCGTCACGAGGATGTTGGCGGGCTCGCCCGTCGCCTGCTCGATGCGGACCACGCTGTCGATTACCTGCACACACACGCAAACCCTTACTCACAACTGGCAGTCTTCACAGATCGCATATATTTTATTGATATATCATTGGAATTAGGAACACCAGATCGCCATCTCCACAAGCTCGATGAACTTTTATTATCATTTAGCCTTTCCCAAGATCTTATAATTTGTACCTTTCCTTCTAACATTACAACTTACGATTTGAGCTTAGCATCCAAAACCCACTCACCTTCACAAGGTCATTCAACTTAAGATAACTTATTAGGATATAAGAAAAGACATAAATTCATATGTGTTTCAAACTAAACTATACCTGCTGGCCAACTATTTGTTGCAACTGATGTACGGTAAGTGCATGGTCACTCGGTATCTTTATTGCTTCATGTAATTCCTCTTTGTCCACCATTTTACCACCGCCGGGCTCCACTACCGTTACTATGCCGTCTTCGCTGACCGTTAATTGAATCTGTTACAAAAAATTACAATAAAAATACCCTTATAACATATTATCTTAAGACATGTACTAAGTAATATATCCTAATGTCGCAAAACTGAATATCGTCGTAATTCTTATGTTACTTTTGTACTTTCTGTAAATAAGTTTCATAGTGGCTCTGAGTATTACAATGTAAATAAATTGTAAACGCCACTACCACGGTACAAAGTTACGTACACATGGCACCTATATGGTCTGCATAGAATGTGAGACATAACTAAAAACAAAATCCATTTTTTCGCATTGTTCAATAACTGACGTATAGTTATTTGCTCTTAGATTTATTTGTATTTGCTGCCGGCAAAATGTATTGACGCAAATAGTATAAATAGATCTGGGTTTTACCAAATATTAGGCATATTTTTTATAGCATACATGTATAAGCCTTAAATATGACGTAATGACAACACTACTGGTGTGCAATGAGGATTGCGGAAAACGAGTATGTTGAGGATTTACATAAACATTTTAAACAGAATGCTATTGGATAAGCATTGTATACAATAAAGCTTATATACAACTAGGTCTGCCATATTTTTAGAGTTTTATTTATTAACAACAACTTTAGAGCTCTTTTAGATGCAATTGAATGTCACAAAATGCACTCGAATGTCCAATCCAACAGTCGGCAACTCACGACGCCGGAGTTTTTTGCAAACAGTGGCCGTTTTGTAAACGAATTTAAGTTTATATTGTTTTTCATATTCTTTTGTACTCACATAATCATACATATGAATAAAATCTAATTAAAATATTGTCTTATTTTTGATATCAACAATATTTTTAGGTACTTATGATTAATATTAAGAACAAGTATGGCCCACTTTTTCTTTATTTTGACACAATGTGCCCTTGCTTCTCAAAAGGTTGCCCACCAGTGGTCTAATCGATTACAGACATTAGTTTTAACTGGCTTTTATCATTGGCTGCATTGTATAGTATCATATCAAACTCCATCAGGTGAACTGATTTTTTTAGTATCAATATCCCCAGACAGCATTTGTACATTTGTAGGGAGATGACACCTACTAATCTCGTACATATATTTGATGGTGGCATCAGTAATGACGTCATCAACAATGTTTAAACAATACCGACGCCAAACATAGCGCGGTACTATTATTTTCATGCCTTCTAAGACATAAAAACGTTAACAATTGAAACACAAAATAGCATATACACAATCTTCTGTGTCACACATAACAGTTACCTAAACTATCGATGATGTAGAACGTCGCTATAAACCGTTAATAAATTAACACATCTATGACTAAGCTCAACTAAAGTCTAGACTAGACTTCGAGACTACTAGTGACGGAATTACAGCGTCAAATTAGAAATAACATCAACCTCCGTGGTACACATGTATCTATACTATTATATCGATAATTTATGTAGAAGAGTTCCAACATATGGCAGCCCTACATTATAATAAAATACATTATTAGGCCTATAAATATCACAAATATCTTACCTCGCTAACCTGTTGAATGACGTTAAAAAGCAGCGTGAATTACACGGGTATATGTTTACAAGTGCATTATATATAAGCAATTATTATTTAAGCGTTTGTCAGCTAAATTCGATATGATTGATGTTTAAAACTTTACTAACTTGTTGATTTGGATGGTCTTGTCGCGATGTGGCCATTAGTTGTTGTTGCATCATATTATGTTGTTGTGAATGATGCCCCTAATGAAAAAAAAAAAGATTGATTAATCAACATCATTATTAATGGCGTATTAATATATTCTTGAGATTATTGGAATGCACAATTTACTATTTAAATATTGTAAATTTCTAACATTCTGTATCAAAAACTTTAGTGTTTTTTACATTATAAAAGTCAAATATTATAATTTGGGCTTATTCTCTATTGAATACAAATCTGGCATAATATAATTTTTCAAGATAATACAACATCAAGTTAGAAAACATATAACATGCATGCAATTTGATTTACTAACTTTATACTATATATTGAAATAATGAAACAACAATAATTAGAATCTTTAATGACTCTATAAATAGAATTAATTTTCTGCTAAAACTTTTAAGATTAGAAGCATTTTAAATTAATTTAAAAGAAATATTGGTCACAGTATCAAGATCAGGTTTTGACCGTCATGCATTTAACGAAAAGATAAAGAAAGAAGGTTCACTGAAGCAGATATTTGTATAGGAATAATTTTAATATTTTTTTATAGTAATTACAGTCATAAAAAGAAGCAGCTATGTTCTCCTAACCATCAGGTTTGTTGAGACTAATACATCTTAGCAATTAGTAATTTTGCTCATAGCCATATATTAGTTTAATTAAAAATAAATTCATAGCTAACGGTAATTAAAATTGAGTGAAACAATACTACTAAGCTATTTGCAACATGTTAATCAATCCATGTGAGCTTCAGCAATTAGTATATTTCCACTATACAAGAGGAAGAAGCTATCTAGTTTCTAAATCACTTCTATAAGCTAGGTGAACCATCTTAACATATTGAACATACATCTACCAACAACGAGAGCAGATCTATTGCATTCCGGCTAATAATCGGATTGTTATCACGTGATTTACCATATCAATGTTATGGTGTTGTACAAACTCGACCCGGTTATTGGGTACCTGGTGGTGCGCGTGCGCGGCGTGGGTCGGGTGGGTGGCGTGCGGCGCGTGCGCGGCGTGCGCCGAGTGCGGCGCGTGCGGCGCGCTCACCGCCGCGCCCGCCGCGCCGCCCGCCGCCGCCATCTCTTGCGCTTGGCTGTGACCCACCAATGTTTCTGAAATCACATTACTCTTATCAATACTCATTAAAACCACAAAAAATAAATTGCAACATTGTATGTAATATATGAACTCTGTATTTTGTATACTCTAGTAAGGATATTACGCTCACACAGACACCATTAATGAAGTAAGAAGAGATTACAATATGTGAAAACATTGCCAACACATTATTTAAATCGAATCTTTTCAATCATCACAGAAGACCATAAATATAACATTATCCACTGTTTATGTAAATTATTTAATCCTCACCATCATCCAGACCAATAATGTATTCTCAAGAGCCTGTGCCTAAACAACACACTCACCATGTGATTGTCCAGACTGCGTAGCTATAATTTGCGACACAGGTATCTGTTGAGCTCCTGATGCAGAAACAGTAACTTGTGGCTGTGCTCCATGATGTCCTAATAATATGTTTGGATCACCATTGAGTATACTTGCATGAGCTTGTCCCAGATCCTGAAAACATTACATATTTTAGGCCTTGGTTGTAAATAATTTATACAATTGGGCTTGCCTCACCCATCCAGAATATGATGCACAGTATATCTTACCATCATGCAGCAGAAAGCTTATCTCTTAATTAAATTGCATAACAAAAAATCAATGTATAACCTTAAATATAGGTCTACTGCAAAGTAGACACAAGGCATATCTTTCATTAAAAAATATCAAAAATTTGTTTTTTGACAAGATATAGTCATCCTCATAAGTAAATAAACTAATTCAAAACTTAAAATTACCTATACACTCTGTGTTCTTAGCAAATTTTCAATTCTGTTCAGAAAAAATTACTAAAAGCCATTTACTTTTCTTAACAGAAAAAATTATGTTTCAATTAAACTCTATGCATAACAGCAAATTGATATTTTGAATTTGTTTTGACCTATGTCCTTACAGGCATAATTACACTGGATTATAAATGTGGCTTTTAACATAATGGTATTTAATATACTTGTGATATAAATTATAAACCCAAGTCTATAACATTTTACTTACATTAATAATAGGTACTTTGAATGAAACATGAAGTACAGATCAGTGATGAGATAGAATTGTCACACTACACATTGTACAAAAATTTGCCTTCATTTGATTAAATTCCACATCTGGAGGTAAAAGTCAAAATATCCAACTTATTTTCCATGTGCATCTTTAAACAATATCCTTGCAAGTCTTTTGGCACAATTACTAATGGTACTCATTAAATTAATTATGATTAAGTGAAACTTAGTGCTGTGATTATTATTATTATCAGCATTTCTTAAATTTATGGGACATTACAACATTTTTAAAGCTATGTGAACTGTGATGCGGTATATAGATATAAGTTATCACTTCTTAGGTTGCCAAAGAAAATGCTTGTATTTAAATATTTATAAATGTGATGTATTTCATAATGATTTAAAAATGTGAAAAAAGTCATCAAGTTCTTAACCTATTGAAATTGCAATTTATTTTCAACAAGTTATAACTTCATTAACAATAGCAAAAAGTAATTTTGAACTGTGGCAGCCTAAGCACATGTGATGTTTAAAACATCCATCCATTTATCATAGAATATGAAAAAATAACATACTACAATACAATGTTCTTTGACTAATTTGCATAAATTACATTTGGTGGTATGTGGTTTTGTAATGGCAGGCTTTTTTTCTCATTTTACATCATCATTCTCATTTTTATTTTTGGAGTATAAACACTTTTTAAACTAATCTTTACAATTAATCTAACAGATTTTTTGAAAAATACATGTAAAGTCCTTTGGGTAAATGATACATGTTTTTTTTTCTTATAAACTATGAATTGTGTTAAAAAATACTGAATAACTCGTATTTTTTAACAGAAGTATGTATCTTTAATGCAACACTTTCCAATAATTAATACAATTATAAGAGGGATGTTTGTAATGGTCAATAAAAATAAATAATTTTAAAATTACCTGGACTGGTTTTCCATTTTCAATCCTGGTGCCTGTAGGTAGTCCGTAAACGGAAACTTGTGGTATTGGGCCGGGAAATAAATTTGTAAACACCCAATATTTTGCGACGCTAGACAAAGCAACGTTGACGGCAGCGGAGTTCACTCGCAGGTCAGTAGCAGACGTGGTGGGCGTCAAATTATTTTGCTGCTGTTGCTGTGCGGATTGAACTCTTTGATTCTGAGACTGAAACCATCATCATAATCAGAATCCCAACAAGAAAAAAAAACTCAAGAAAAACTAACAAACCATTCAAACCTCTGTACTTCCCGGAGGCTGGCCACCACCCGTATTTATATTATGATGTTCTGGATTCATATTCAGTCCTTATTAAATCGTAAACAACTAACTTTCACGTAATTATTTACAAATACACAACATTTGTTAAACTTTACGTATCGGCATTGTCATAATTCGACTGTCATCGAAATGGAGGCGCGGGGGACGCGACGGGCCGCCATTATGAAACTTGGAGCACAATAACATTTTCAACAAAATTCTTTTTAGGGTTGTTCTTTGTATCACGATTTTATATACATTTTGTATGAATATAAACTGATTGAAATTACACACTTATTTGCATAAATTTTGCTTTTATAATTACTAGAATCAAGTTTCGATAAAACACATTTCCATTGCACACATCAACGAACGAACGAAAGTTTTGTCACGGTCACAGTGCTGCCAACCAAGCAATAAACTTCGAGTAATTAGCGACAACGCAAAATATTTTTTTTTACCCAAACTTTAAGAAATATCATTTTATATATCTAGTATAATACTCAAAAACATTCAAATTAATTTAAAAAATACTGATCTACCTATTTAAGAAAATAAAGTGATGTAATTCTTGTTGTAATTCCCATACAAAAGTAATAGATGTCGCTATTTTCGAATCTCTCCAGTAAAATCGGTACTGACAATATGACGGCATAATAAATGTATACAATAAATACTAATTAATTTTAAATAATAAAGTTTTGTATGTAACGGTTGTGAAAAATATATTGTTAAAGGTAGATCTAAATAATTAGGGCTTGGAATAAGGGGTAACCCTTAAGACTTATGTGATAAGTCTTTTGTTCGAACCGCTGCATACTAATTTTACCGTTCGTGGCCTTGTATGTTTTACAAATGTATAAGGTAGTCAGTGTTGCCAGAAGGTTACATTTCTTACATTTTTCGTTACTTTTGACCCCCTCGCGTAACATGTAATTTTTATATTTAAGGCAATTTTCGTAACTTTTGAGAACAACAAGATTTGTAATACAAAATTTTTATTGTAAACAGTTTACCAACGCATTTCAATTCAAGGCATCCAATTTGAACGCATCTAAAACTGGCGGGTCTAAAAAGTAATTCACTCCATATCACACTCAGAGATTGCTCACCATGCCAAATGAAACGTATCTTGGATATATTAAAACTTGATTTTGCTTGAGTATGCGCGCGCACGTTTTCTACTTCGCAGGTTCCCGCGGTTCGCGGTTTCGTATCTACAGAAATGCTTGCCCAAAAACACGTAAATTAAAAAAAAACAATAATGTAACTTTTGCAGCAAAAATGTAACATTTCAGGAAACAAAACGTAATTTACGACTCAAGGGCCCTGGCAACACTGAAGGTAGTTCGCAAACCCTATGGGGTTTGCGAACTACCTTCAAACCTTATTGGGGGGCAGGTAGAATGAGGGTTATAGTATGCTATAACCCTCATTCTACCGGCTTGGACAGATTATATTTACCATTACGGTTTAAAAGTGGAAACTTTCAATCATAGACTAATATATAAAACTGGAAACTTTCAATCAGCAATAGCACTGTGATGTGAAAGCTAAGGTCAGCTATTTTGATAATCATGATTCATGGTAGTCATCCCTTACCTGTTACAAATGTAGAACATAGAAAATTAAAATAGGCATTTTAAGGCGACTAGTAGAATAAAAGGATTGCAGGCGTTCCTACGGTTTGTAAACTGTATGTAAATTATTTTATTAAATATGCTTACGGTGTGAGCATTATGGTGCCGTTGCAGCAAAGCGCATCCTTCAATATTGTGTATGTGCTTTTGAGCCTGTCCACATTTGGCAACTAGGTCACTAGTCTCAACAAGGTGCTCCAAAACTATGTAACCTTACCTGAAACTGTTTTTGATGCGACGAACAGGGTATCCGTTATTGATATAGTACCGATGTAGGGGTAGTAATGTAGGGGTTTTCATGATTCTTACCAACTAAACGTTCGTCGTAAGACCAGTGACTAACATAATCGTTCAGTCGCGCATGAGGTTGGATAGTAGTGGTAATTAACTTTCTTTATCACAATGGAAGACAGTTTTTATTTTTTATTATTTTATCATATTCTGAAAAATTTATTCAAATTTACGAGTTGCCATGTTTTTTTATTTTGATTCCCAGAGGTAATGATGTCAGCAGTCAGGGAGCCCGAAAATTGTTAAGTCATTTTGCAACATGTGCTATATAAAGTATGACGCACGTACTCCATACATAGAGAGATAATGTCATATGTCTACGAGTACCTATCTAAAATACTTCTTAATGCCCATATTAGGTTATCTACCTGTTAAAGATGAGCCAGTACTCAACCAGTTAAGGAGTAAAACTAGGCGTTATAATAAAATAATTTACTCACATACGACGAAAAATATAAAAATCTCAACTGACAACTAAGAACATAAAAGACATTACATTGACGAATCGAAATTCAAAAATTTAAAACTAAACTATATTTTACCAAAAAGGATTTGCGTCGCCAACACTCCCCACCCCAATGCTGGTACAGCATTCCACATCTAGAGGAATACGAGCGACGCGCGCCGCAGAACGCCGCCAAAATCCCGTCTTGGTTTTGACCTCTACTACCCGTACTCGACCATCCTTTCCTGGAAATAACTTGGTAATAAGACCCTTTGGCCAAACGTTACGCGGTAAATCTTGGTCTACAACCAAAACGAGATCGCCAACTTGCAGGGTTTCTGCTCTCCACACCATTTTCCTCTTGGTATGAGATCAGGAAGGATCTCCCTTACCCATCTACGCCAGTACATGTCAGCTAACCTTTGAGCTTTACGCCATTGTTGGCGCAGACAGAAATCCGTGTCATTAAAACTTCCTAATATAGGCAGATTTGATGACGTTCCAATAAGGAAATGGTTTGGCGTGAGTGACTCTACGTCACCTGCCTCGACGCTAACATGCATCAAGGGACGGCTGTTCACAATATTTTCCACCTCTGTCATGAAGGTGTTTAAAACTTCTTCCCTTGGAGCACGTTCTTTTAATATAATTCTCAGTGAAGTTTTGATGGTTCTTATTAATCTTTCCCATGCCCCACCCCAATGGGGACTCGCCGGAGGAATAAAGGTCCAATCAAATCCATTATTAACACCCTCATTTTTAAAACTCCTGTATCTATTTCTTGAATAGATTTCTGCAGCTCCTTATCGGCACCTCGCATATTTGTTCCGTTATCCGAATATATGCGTCGCGGCCAACCGCGCCTCGACGCCATACGTCGCAAGGCCAAAATTAAGGAGTCCGCAGTGAGCGATCCCACTAATTCGATATGTACGGCTCGAACCGTCAAACATGTAAATATCACTCCGTATCTTTTCATTCGTCGCCTTCCCTCTGTAACTTCCAGAGGACCGAATAAGTCTAACCCACAAAAGGTAAATGGACGATTGTGATGGGCTACTCGGGCGAAAGGTAAATCTCCCATCCTGGGTACTTGTGGTCTAGCTTTGCGAATCCTGCACAACATACATTGAGACACAACGTTTTGACTGTAGGTCTAAGTTTTAAAAGCCAATATCTTTGTTTCAGCTCATTCACCACGGATTCTTGGTTTCCATGAGCGGCCATTACGTGGAAATGCCGAACAATTAATTTTGCCACAGGGTGTCGTCCGTCTAATATTACAGGATTTTTCGTTTCTAGGTCCACGCCGAGAGCAGAGTTGATCCGCCCATTAACCCTCATTACGCCGTGATTATCCAAAAGGGTGACAAGGTAAGTAATTTACTATTTTTAGGTACAGGTTTACCTCGTGTCAAAGCGGTTATCTCAATAGGGAATGATTTTGCTTGAGCACTCTTCAACAGTAAGCATTCTGCTCGATCCATCATCTTGCAGTCTAACTGTCCAGGAAGTCTTTTGCATTTATCGACAAATCTTAGCAGTGCAGCTGCAGACCTCTTCAAACGTAGCCAGGAAGAAAACCGTAGAGGATCAGGTACAGGTAAGTGATATAACGTTACTGATGATTCCGATTCCATATGTGTAACCGCTACGTGTTCCAGATTATCATCAACCAATTCATAATTGAGTAGATCCTGAGGCCACTGAGACATGTCATTGTATAAAAAAGCTGGTCCCGTAAACCACTCGCTTTCAAAGACAGAACAATCAAAAGATTCTCGGGTGCCTAAGTCAGCAACGTTTAACTTCGTAGGAACATATTTCCATTCATGTATACGGGTCAAGTTATCTATCTCACCTAGGCGATTAGCTTCAAATGTTTTATACTTCCGTGTATTGTTTCGAATCCAATGGATAACTGTGGTTGAATCACACCAAAAATATCTAACGGTTGGAGTTAATCTATGCTCCCTTATTATATTATTCGCCAATCTAGCTGCCAGGCGAGCTGCTTCAAGTTCAGCTTTCGGGATGGTTATAGGCCTAACAGGTAAGACTCTACACTTACTTGCTATAAATGAGACATAAATTTTTTCATTAATGTTCCAGCGCCAAAATGCAACCGCACACATTGCTTTACTCGATGCGTCGCTAAACACATGCAATTGTAGGTTGTCATAGCCGATATTCATTGACATAACATCTGCGGACTCTGTCACGGAGTTTCCCTCACCGGTCGTAGCGAGCGGAGGTGTCGGCGGCATAGTGAGTCCGATGAGTACTGGCGAATCGCAAGGTGTTAGGTTCGTGGCCGGCTGGCTATCTCGCCTTATTGTTAATGGCGCCTGATAGTACCTCGGTATGCGTAAGTCACGAATAGACTTAAGTAAATTAATCCATTTGCACCATTTACCGTAAATATCATCTGATATATATTCGTCCCATCCAATATTAAGACGCCACGTATCCTGTAGCATAATTTTTCCTTGTATAGTAAATGGCGATAGGAAACCTAAAACATCAAAAATAGACATTACTACTCTTAACATTAACCGTTTCGTAGGGCGCTCCTTACCATGAATAATGCTTTCGGGTATCCGTTTCAAAGACACATCAAAACCCCATACGTCATCTTTGGGATACCATATCAGGCCCAAAATACGCTCTCCTTCGAACTGCTGATGAGTTTTAAACTTTATGGCTGCAGTGCCTAAGGATGCTTCAGGTATAGAGTTCAACACAGCTTCGCTATTACTAGTCCAGTTTCGAATCTCAAAACCACCTGATAAGTGGATATTAGTTATATTTTTACCATTTTATTGCTGACTCGTCATCAGGTAAACTATCTATATAGTCATCCATATAGTGTGAATTCGTTATTGCTTTAACAGCGGCCGGTAAGGTTGACACATAGCGCTGTGCATTTTGTTCTTTATAAACTGAGCTATAAAGGGGAACAATTAGCTCCAAAAATTAGTGACGTCATTACATACGTCTTAATATTTTCTTTAGGACTATTTCGCCAAATAAATCTAAATGCGTCTTGGTCTTCGTCATGAATTTTATGCGTAAGAACATATCTTTGATGTCACCTGTTACTGCTACTTTATTCTCTCTAAAACGTAACATTATACCAAATAGAGATGACAACAAATCGGGGCCCGTGAGTAAGTAATCATTAAGACACGAACCTTTCACCTTCGCCGCAGCATCAAATACCAGACGTAGTTTCTTTTTTATGCGGATTGTCCACTCCGAAGTGAGGTAAATACCATGTCCGGGGAGTGGACGCGGAGTCCTCAAGTACTCTAGCAAATCCATTTTCCAGTAGATGTTGAATACGTTCTCTGTACCTGTAAGCAAAACCTAAATCCTTCTCCATTTTATTTTCAATACCTCGGAACCTTCTTACAGCGGCAGTGTAAGAGTCTGGCATCTTACACTCCTTATCCTTCCACGGTAGAGAAACATACCAACGACCGTCCTTGAGAAGGGCAGTACGTTCCAGCTCAGCGATAGCGCGTACGTCATCAGCATTTTGACGCGGCATAGTGGCTGAAATTCCTAGTGAATCTAAGGCAAAGGAACATCTGACTTCCTCATGAAGATGCTGCAAACCGACCTCGTATGACATAGAATCCTCTGCATTCTCAAATACAGTGAGAGCAGTGGCGATTGTCGATTTGCGCTCGTTCTGCGGCACACGTAGACTACCGTGGATGCACCAGCCTAGAGGGGTGAGTGTAGCAGACGGCTCATTTAATTTACCCAACCTTACTTCTAAGGGCAATAGCAAATGGTAATTATCCTGTCCAATTAACATTTCAGGTTTTAAATTAACGGTACATAAATCATTCTTTATATCGCTTAAGTGGCTATAATTATAACATTTAACAAAATCGAATTTTGCAAAGGCAAGTTTAACTCCTTGATACTACGAGCTCTTATGTTATACACCTTATTGTCTATACCACTAAGGTCCATATTAACAATTGTTGTTTCACAAACCAGTTCGTTATCAGTCCAAGCACCACGCACATGCATTGTTTCCCGGCGCCCGTGTAGTCCTGCACGTTCTGCGAGGCTAGCGCTTATGAACGATACAGTTGCCCCGTCATCTAACAACGCACTCGAATTCACTACACCGAGGGGACCGTGTATACGAACAGGAACCACTTTTAGCAAAACTTTACGATCACTCGCACTAATATAGGTTACATTTTCCGTAGCTGGTGACGGTGACGACTGTGATGCAGGAGAAGTACCTCGCAGCTCAGGCTCGTGAGCATCCGTAGCTATTGATATAGATGGTCGATGCGTACGTTGATCGTTTTCTCGATTAACCACGTTCACGGTGTAGTGTAAAAGGCGATGATGGGGTTGACCGCAATTATTTTTGTCACAGGAAGGCGCTGGGCATGTATTGCGCTCATGGCGAGATAATAGACATTTGTAACAAATTCCGTGACGTTTGACAAATTGCCATCTGACATTACGTAGCGCTTTCTTAAACTCTTTGCATTCGGTTAGTATGTGAACAGACTTTTACAAAATCGGCATTGGGATTCGTTTTCTTGAATTGCGAATGTATGTGATATAGCTCGGGTTGTATTTTCCCTTTGGTATTTTGAAGGGACATGTCGAATGTTGGTGATGATGCTCGCGGTTGTTGATAATTTTACGGCCTCTTCTTGTAAAAATTCAGACATTATTATTAGCCGCGGTTTAGTTCCTTCTATTATAAATTTATAGCTGTAATCTGACCATTTTGAAATAAGTATTGAGGCAGCTTGGATAAAATGATAGATACAATATTTACCCCAAATAGGTATTCTTCACGTCCAACAGCTCGAACTGCCTCTACAAAATTCTGAATTTTCACTGCAAATGTCACACAGTCTTTTGATAGTCCTGGTGCAGCGGCGGGAGTTTTTAAGGTCGTTTATAATACGGATATTATGCAGTCAGGGTTCCCATACAGCAGCTCCAATGTCGACATAACCTTTCGAATCGGTGACGTGGCGCTGATAAACAAAGCACTAACTGATTCCTTCGCCGACCCTTTTAAGGCACTTACGTAGCCTCCATAAATTCTCCTTGTCCGTAAAATTACACACCTCAGTGGACTCCTCATACGCCTGCTTAAACTGGAGCCATTCCATTGGATCGCCAGCAAATTCCGGTAAATCTTTTGGTGTTGACATGCGGCTCAGTAAACTGGCATTGGTTTTATTGGCAGTGGCACTTGTGAGGTTTTTAATTGCCATAGCAAGCATGTTCCA